>NW_017307367.1:286982-291919 GCF_000935625.1 Nanorana parkeri
ATATGCATATATATACACACACACAGTAAATACTGATTGGCATTTTCTGACATTTTTAAGTATTTTAGGATTTAAATGGTGCTGTCAGATAGACAGTATTATGGTGCTTATGGTGGGGAATATTATTATTAATTTACTATAGTACTATGAAAAAAGTGGAGCCGTGTCTGTTGGATCTTGGTAAGTACAGATCTGTGTGTGTGTTTAAAATGATAAGTGTACTTTATTATTTAAGTAACTGAAATAGTAACCTGTAGCTGGACTTGAATGTTTCTTTTTTTTTTGGTTTTACTTTTAAAACACAATACACAATTCATACAGGAAAGACCGTTCCTGCCTAACTAACTTGCTAACTTTTTATGAGGAGGTAAGTAGAGATATGGACAAAAACGTCCTACCCGACCATGTGTACGGGACTTGAATGTTTCTAGTGGATATCAGAATCTGTGTGATCTGAATGGTTGTTAATTTACTGCTAAAAAGTAAACTAAATAATTTATTTCTCAGCCTGTTTGAACAGATATCACAGCTGAGGTTCCTGTACACTTTATGAGAATGACACAACTCCTGGAAGCAATTCTTTATTATATAGAATATTGTTTTCCCTGGGAATACTGGTCATAGTTATGTTACCTTAATTTATGCATCGTTCAACTATTATCATGCAGACTGGCAATCCAGAGTTCAGTTTTCTTGACATGATGAAAAAGCTCTGCTTCTCCAATGGAAACATTTCTCCGTACAAGCTGTACATATAAGTATTGTATTTTTTATGGGCGGTAAGAAAATCAGCATTTCATACCCCTGCACTGGGACAGCTTTCTCTAAACGAGAACATTATGTGTGATTAATGTATGTGCATGTTTATTATATTTATCCATTCTAGTTTTTGTCTGTTTCATTTTCTTCCAGAAACAGTTCTGCCTGCAATAGTGACCTCCTCTCCATGCTGTTCCTCAGTTCTGAGCACTTCCAAGTTCGGAGCTGTCAATGTTTCAGCAGAGGTGTAGTGTATAAGCAGATCGTGGCTCTCTGTATTAGTGGCAGAGAAGATTTTAGGGATCTAATAGGTCTTTTCAGCCCCCTTGTGTTGGTAGCAAATTAATAAAAAAAGAAAAAAAAGTAAAAATGTGTAAAAATACAAACACTTAATAAAGCTAAAAAATAATAGACCCCCCTGCCCACACACAGACATACAAGCATTCCCCAATAAAACATTACACATTCCTGGGTAGACTAATAATTTTAGGGTGGTCAGTTAAGTTAAACTCTAAATGAATGGGCTGTAGCAGTTTTTAATGTGCCACCTATTTACAATTTTAAGTATCTTTGTGTTTTCCACATAGTTATAAGCCAATAAATATTTATTTTTTAAGTTGACACAAATTTTTTTTATCTATTCACAATTGCTCTGCTGCACGTTACATCGTCCCAGCCAGGTCAGTGAATTTCAGTGAATTATTGCACTTAAAAATGCTTACAGTACTAAACACTCTGGGGGGAATTTATCAAACTGGAGCAGACAGAATCTGGAGCTTCTATCTTTAGTTTGTTCAGTTAAACATTGAAAGTGAAAGAGAGAAGCTGATTGCTTGCCATGCAACGTCTCCCGATTCTGTCTGCTCCAGTTTTTATAAATTCCCCTCAGTGTTTTTTTTAAATATTTTTTTTCATTCTAAAGAAGCAGTTATACATGCCCCCAAACATTTCTTGCTTCATATGTGTGTCCAACACTGACATATTTTGATTTTTACAGCCACCGAATCCAAGTCACTCAGTGCCACTTCCCTGAATTTCGAGGTAGGGGAGCCCACACCCTGTGAACTTCACATGCACTGTTCAGAAGGTACAGCCCAGGCTCCAGATGGTGTCAATCACTCACTAGAAAGAGGGAGGAGGTGGGGAAAGGAGAACGGCTTGCTGCTGGAGCTATCTGATCTAATTCTATGGACATTCAAGACTCTTCTATATTGCCGGCCGGGAACGTGCACACAAAGGTGGCTCCATGGGACCCTGCGAGGGGACAGAGCCACCTGAAAACAAGAACTAGAAAATGGGGGATTTTCAGAGGAGAAGTTAAAAGAAACCACAGACTTAAAGTGACACTAAACTCAGGAGTTAAATCTTAAAAATCTATTGAAGTACCTTAACTATTAACAAAATGTATCTTATTTGTATATCACTCATCTATAGATCCTCAAATCATCTCTGAATTGGTGCGTACACTGTCCTTCCTTCTGGGGGGTGGCTACTTTTGTTCCCCATGGTCCCTGTGTATGTAAAGTAGCTTGGCTGCATCCTAAGGACTACGTTATATTGATACCAAGTAAAAGATTTTTTAAGGTATACATAGGTTTGATAAATGTTTTTTTTACCAATGTTGCTGAATGTCAGAATTGACTTCTTCTGATTTGTGATGTTGCTGAGAGGTCTGATTTCATGTGAGAAGAAGGATCTGGTTTTCCCAACTCAGACCAATTCACCCAGTCTACCCTAAAAGTTCTTTGGATCTCTTACCATGTCCCTCCTGCTCTCTTGTAGCCTTTGCTTTCCATCATATTAAGAACGGAAAGATTAAAACCATTCAAATTATGTTTTTGTAAATAGTAGTATTTTATTCTCTCAGTAGGAAACAAATAATGCAAAACACAATGATACATTTATATAGAAATATACTATTACATTGTTGCATTTACTTACAAGTCAATAGCTAGAGCTGAAGACAAACGACTTCCTCATAGAGTGACATATTGTATATACTGTATTTACCATGCAAGAAATAAAATTAGATAAAAACTAAAGTATTGTAGAGCTCATGCATTTTGGTGGCAAGAGTTGTTAAACTGCAAGGTAATTTCAGAGCTTTCAAGGCTACAAAGGATTTTTTTCAAGGAAAAGAAGAATCTTAGGAAGCAAGTGTACAATTTTATTCAATTATGATGTTACTCCAGGGTGTACATAGTAAGATAATTTTGAAGATGTCTAAAAGATGAAAATATAATAGTTTCGCTTCTAACCATCCATCAAAGTCCATTAGTGAACTATGTGCTGTCTTTCAAGAACATTTCTTTGTGTTCCCAAATGGTCACTCAGACTTAATAAGTTACTGTGAAAACTGTCTGCAACTAGATAGGGAAAGGGAGCTGTTCACTTATCACAGCGAACCTCCAGTTTTAGGGAGTTAGTGTGCCTACCAGCAGCATAAGTTTTAGCTGTTATCAAACAACATTGCGAAACACTTCTATCTTGAAATGACTGAAGTGGGTGTCGGAGTTGGCAAGTGCTCAAGAGCTTCACAGTCATTAGTAAAGAAGAACAAGTCCTAAAAATGAGGAAAAGAAAAAGGGAGAAACATAAATTTAAAAGGGAACTGTGCCTTTAACAGTACATTTAATTGTACTGTAATAATAATGTATGCATTTAAATGACAATCCACACCTCCCCTATTTGATCCAGAAGCATCTTACTGTAAGCTTATAGTCAATTACAAATATCCTCTTACCTTTTACTATATAGTGAGTCACAGCTTATGTTGTCACTGCATTTTAGGATTCTTAAAGCTTTTTCCAGTTACATATGTACATTTTCATTAAGGATTTGTTTAGACTGGCAGGGTTATTCACAAAAGGGTGAAGAGCTTGGAGAAGGCAGAAGAAGTAAACAATCTAGGCCAAAACAGCTGATTTGGAAAAATTCTCCAATTCAGCTCACTTTCCAAATCAGCTGTTTTGGCCTAGATTGTTTACTTCTTCTGCCTTCTCCAAGCTCTTCACCCTTTTGTGAATAAACCTGTGGGTGTTTCATCATGAATGTTGCTAAGCTTTCCAGAATGGGCAAAACTAGTGTGTCATGAGAAAATCATTGCTCCAAGTTGGACACGTGTTGTGAGGTATGTTCGATAAAACCATGCATACCGTATATTTGTTGCATTGACGATCTACTTAGTGTCCTCCATAAAGCATTTGACATGTGACAAAATATGTGTATAAAAACATGGGCTATCAGGGTCCAGCAGATTCTCCCACTGATCTATTTGTACTGGTTCTTGTACAGGGCTGTAGCATAACCTACATGGCCGAATCCACCATCCTTGTGAGTTCATGAAGAATGCTCCATGCTTAGCCTTGACAGTGGCAGCTAACACAAATATTAATAAAACATATGGGGAACTTAAATGCACCTTTCATGTTTCACAATCCTACAATGTAATTCCTATGATTAAGCCCTGTGGGTGAAACACATAAGGAGAGAGTTTCTTTCGTTCTTGGGAGCTTTGGAAGGTGTATGCTGTTCCATGGATTGAAATAAAATTAATCCATGGATTGAAATAAAAATTCATACAGGTGGAAGCGAGCCATTTGCCAGCACCTGGAGGTTCCTCTTAATATGGATCTGGCTGCAGAATCTAAACGGTGAGTGTTGTGGATTATTTTGACCCCTTTTCAGGCATTTGTAATTCAAGGATAACTCTGTAAGCCATAACTGTATATGTAAATTGTTTTGCAAACATGCTGAGTGAGATCTAGTATGACGTGGAATATTTGCTGATTAGGTATATTAATCATATTTCAACATGCTTGCTAGCTCCTTCCCACCCCCTTAATACATACCAACTGGCCCATTACTATGATGGACTGCCTCTGACCAACAGGTCAGAGTGGAAGGCTTATGGAAGTGGGAGTGGCCTGGCTGTTTAATTTTTTATGAACTTCCCATTTATAAAAATTGGCTTTGACTATAGAACGTGGAACTGGCCCTACCAGACAAGTACAATCTAGTCATCATTTTAAAATCCCAGCCTAAAAAATATAAGCTTTCACTTCTTACTTTAAGTTCCCATTTTTACAGTCCATAAATATACTATAGACTCTATACGCAAATATATATGTGTGTGTATATACAGTATATATATATATATATATATATATATATAAAAA
>NW_017307367.1:291939-304262 GCF_000935625.1 Nanorana parkeri
AATATATATATATTGAATAAATAAGTAAAAACCTACTCTTTTACAAGCTGTGTTCATAATATTGTATAGATTTCTGGCTTTGTTCATTAAAGTCGTTACCCTTGGTAGTCTTCCACAGTTTGGAGCTGAGACAAAGTTACGCAGTTTTGTCATTACACATGAATTCTGAAACAAAGCAATTTGTGGTTAATTACAATAAATGCCAGTGTGTTAAAATCATTTCCAGGGACACTTTACTGCTAAAAGTCATAATATAAACTGTAAAACTCAATACTGTATACTTTAAAGATATATTTTTATTTTAGTCAGGGAAATATAAAATAATGCATATGTATATCATATAGCCTTCTATTCAGTCAGTAGGTGGAGATCTAGTACCCTTTTAGCAGGTTTACAAAGATCAATAGCACAAGGTGACATTCACACACAATGACTTAAACACAGATATAAAACAACAGTTTAAAATCTTATAAACTTTATAAATAATGTAAAACTAAATTACCCAAAACCATTATATTTTTAAAGTGAACCATAAACTTTAAAAAATCCAAACACTACTTTAAAAAAGTGTAGAATTAGAGATCTCATTGCTATAATCACAAGTCTATTATAAATTAAAAAAACAGTTTTTATTGTTATATTTTCTCTCCTAGAACCCACTTTCACTTCAGAGCTGCTCTAAAATAGACTAAACACCATCTATATAATTGAATTAGATCTGTGATTCACTTCAAACTCTCCACTACTCATGTTACCAGTGAGATCTACACCACAGTACACACTTCTCACTCTCCAGTATCCGTGCCACCAGTGAGATCTACACCACAATACACACTTCTCACTCTCTAGTATCTGTGCCACCAGTGAGATCTATAACCCCAGTACACACTTCTCTTTCTCTAGTATCCATGCCCCCAGTGATATCTACACCACAATACACACTTCGCTTTCTCTAGTATCTGTGCCACCAGTGAGATCTACACCCAAATACACACTTCTCACCCTGCAGTATGGCTCCATTCACACAGCTGTGTTTGCAAGTCAACATGTTTTTTACGTTCGTACATGTGCACAAAAATGTGCAATTTTGAATAGATGTGCATTTTTCTTCGCATTTGCAGCCACTACTGCAGACTGTTGGGGACAGAATGTGCTGAAATTGCCCAGAAAAATCGTGCATGTACTTTTTGTCGTGTTTTTGTGCACAATTACGAATGTGCAGGTGTGAACGAGACCCACGAGAAATAATTTTTTGGCGGATTTGTGTGTTTTACGCGCATACAGATACGGGCGGAAAACACTAATGTGTGAATGGAGGCTATCTGTGCCACCAGTGAGATCTACTGTACACCCCATGACACACTTCTCACTCTCCAGTATCCCTGCCACCAGTGAGATCTACACTCCAGTACACACTTCTCACTTCCCAGTCACCATCCTTCTGACAAGATCCTGGGGAATGAGTAGCCCAACTACTCGATCTTCTCTCGAAATTGGGTGGGTGCCATCACCATCCTTTCGACAAGATCTTGGGAAATGCTGAGTAGCCCAATACTTGTCTGATTAGATCAAAAACTTGATCATCTTCATGCAAGATTTGGACTATTCACCAGATCTCACCGGAAGGAGTATGACTCCCCGCTCACCTAGGCACTGCAGGGGGAAGCCAGGGGAAAGGTAAGTATATTTAATAGCTCACTAATATTCACTTAGTGAATATTATGGAAACTGTGTTTAATTCTTTCATCAAGTCATGTACAAGGCAAAATCTATACATACTTTTTTTTTAGGTTTCCCTGCAATCAATTGTAAACACTGACTCATTTTTCCAAGCAACTATTATCTACTCCTTTAGTAAATTCAACCCACTGGCTCAAAAAAAAATATTTGGCAGAGCTGTGCCACTTTAAGAGCAAGTGGACACAGGCTTAAAAGATCAGTAAGGTTAGTTTGTGTTTTGAACATTCAAGAGCAGTCTCTATTCATAGAAAATCAACCCCAATGTAAATGTTTAGTAAACACATGGTGAACTCATCTCAAATGCCTGTGTTCATGAGTCCTAAGAAAAAATAGATATATGTCTTCCTTTGCCCTTTAGATTCAAAGATCAGAGATCTGTTTATATGGTGCCCTAGTAGTAGATGACACATAAATAAAAATCAGGCTATATAAAATAAACCAAAATCTTCATCCAGGTACAGAGTTGTTGGAAGAGATTCCACGCATGGTCCCTGCGACAGATAACAGCTGTTAGAAATTGATGCATTTGTTACTCCTATATGCCCCAAATGATAATTTAGGTACTTACAGCAGGTAGAATTCTCTGCAGAGTTTTGTAGGATTCTGTGATCTCTTTGCTCAGAATGACCACTCTTGAGTAACACGTTGGGGGAGCAGAGTATGTGAACAGAAACAATATAGTAAGTGCTAAGAAACTCAGCAAAAGCTTCATTACTGTTTGCAGTGTGTCAGCAGAGGGCTGCTAATGGCTCTTGCTGCGGTTTGTAAATCAATGGACTCAGAGACGGGCAGTCAACACCAATTTATACAAACAGCTGAATCGAGGAGAGGAAAAAAAGGTTCTAGGCTGAATGCCAAGAGCTGAGATGAATGTTTACATTCAAGACATGTCAGGAACAGGTTTCCTGCATTTCAAAAAGTAGATAGAGAAAGAATGACCAAAACACGCAGGCATAGAACTAGTTCTGTGGAAAAAATCTGTAAATAATAAATTAGTTTTCTTGCAATCCAGATTTATTAGAGGTGAATTATGAAAACTGAAGCAAAGAGAGGAGTAGCTTTTTCCAGCAGCAAACAACTTCTGTATTTTATTTACCTTATGCTGGATAAAGAATAATTGCCATATGCTATTGAAAGGCAGCAGAAAATAATTATTGATCAGTTTTATTTTTAACATTTGAAGGCTTACAAGTTTATAAATTGATGTTTAATATGATTTATATCATTATTTGTTTAAAAGTTTACATGTATCAAATTAAGTTATTATATTACTCTGTAGTAATAAGAAAGCCCAGCATTAGGCCATTTTAATAAGAAAGCCCAGCACTAGGTCTGCAGGAAAAAAGGGAGATCCTCCCTTCTGCCCTCCCTCCTCACCCTCTACCATTCACTCCACTTCTTTCCTATCCCCCCTGCCCTCCTATCCTTTACCCTCCCCCTTTCCTTTTCTTCTCTCCCCTCCACTCCATGTATTTCTCATTCCTCTTGCTCTTGCTTCCCCCTCTCTCCTTCCCTCCTCTTTTCTCCACCTCTTCTTCTTTCCTCCCCTTTCCTGTCACTTCTTTCCTCTCCCCCTTCCTTCCTCTCTTCCCTTCCTCTCATCTTCTGCTCCTTCCCTGGTCTCTCCTCCACTTTCCTCCTCTCTTTTCTTATTCTCTCCATCCCTGCACTGTCCAAGAGGAACCACACACTTAGTAATACCTATGAGAGCACTTAGCATAAGCTGTGGAAATCCAAGGCAGCTCCCCTCCCCTCTTCTCTTCTCTCCTCTTCTCCTTCTATTTACTCTTCTCTCTCCACAATTAGTTTAATCTGAGCTCTCCAACTTACCATCAAGGATGGTTGTAACCTTTGGACCTGCATGCTCTCCATCTCCTAGTTGGAGTATATTCTCCATTGAGAGACAGAACAATTACTTAGTCACAATCACATAGAAAATTCCCTCAACCCTTTTGCTGCCGGAGAAATTTTTTTGCTGAAATGCAAATTATTTTATATGACAATGCTCTTAAAACCCTAAAACATTGTCAACTTTTATCTTTTTATCAAATCTATATTTTTTAGTAAAGGATGAATTCAAATTAATTTTAGTGCACACAAACACAATAAAATGTTCATTTTTTTTTAAATTATAAAAGATTAGACTGAATTCAATTGAGTAAAGAGATACCAAATATGTCAAGACTTAAAATTGTGAGTGGCAGCAGAATGGATACCCAATGTTTTGTCCACCATGGGTTATGATTTCAAAATCTTTATACCTCATAAACTTAGCATTGCCCAGCAATGGCCCTTGAATTATTCCTCTCACTATGGTGTGCACAGTGATACCTAATTCATTGTCATTTATGTACCCTTATGCAACATACATATGTATTAATATATAAATGTGTGCAAGGCTAACGTTAAAAAATATTTTTATTTTTAATTTTTAAAAACCTTTTTAAAAAATTAACTTTAATGCTATCACAAGGGGACTGCAAGCCTTCTATGTGATAGCCTTTAAGGAGTGACAAGTGATCTTTACAGAGGCATCAGGGATCTCTACTGCCTCCTTTGCACTCCCCCCAGCTAAACTGAATACAGACTTTGCTTGATTGGCTGTTTTCCCAGATGAATCTGCCAGGATCTGACAGCTCTGAAATCGGAAGTGCTCAGAGCTGGGTGCTTCCTGGTTCTGTGCTTCTAGGGGAGATGGAAAAATGGATGCTCCTTGTCTCCTCTCTGCTCACCATTCTGACAGTGCCAATTGGTCTGTTGGGTTGTTTTGGGTCTTGTACAAAGTGTAAAGTTGCCAGTATCACTTCTGTATTAAGATATGTGGCAATCACAGGCGCCAAAACACAGTACCTGCTCCTGAAAATGGTCTTCCAAAGGTATATACAGGGGGGCAGCTCCTCACAGTCAAGGGAAACCGAAAATCTGATGAGGACAAAGCAAAAGGAGCGCCTCCATAGTGTAAAATGGATTTATAAAGGATAAAACACACAGCTGAAAAGGTACTTACAAACCAGCTAGTATAAATGAGCAGAAAGCGATATAATCTTAGGAGACCATCAAGATGAATACACGAAAATAGGGTGAGGGAAAGGAAGTGCTAGTACTAAGACTGAAGCCATCTGCACGCTGACCCTCTTTCAGTTGATGCGTTCCTGAGGACAAACCTCTTTCATCAGAACCTGAAACATCACTATCTTTGCCTGACTCTTAAGACTTTTAATCTATCTATCTATCTATCTATCTATCTATCTATTCAATAATGATGTCATATGGACGGCTTCAGTATCAGACAGGGGGTACATCAAAAACAAAGCCATAACAGGACACAGAATGTGCATACAATTTTTATTGTGTTATGGTTCATGCATTATTACATGACATCTGCAAGTATTTTGACATAATACTATGGCTATATGATAAGGAGAGCCAAGAATAGAAGACAAGAAGAACATAGAATGTGCCTCTGTACAACTCCTTCTTGGCCAAATAGAAGATACACTTGCATAATCCTGCAATGCAGGTGCTGCCTACATTTCTGTCCCCATAGCTGAAGTATGACTAAACAGAGGCGAACGACTACTGGCACCACCAGTATTGCACAAGCAGGTCCCATCTGTGTCTCAACAACACAAGAAGCTTCTAGCAGCAATGTGCCAGGGCATAGCCACATAGATTTACAATGGGTACATCTGTTTACTGGGACATCAGATTCCATATACATGTGCTGGATAATGTGCATATTTGTAATAATTTAAAAGTCCAATTTATTTAAAAAAACATACACAAACCAAGAATGTCTTCCTGTCTGGCACACAAGAAAGGGCTCATTATCCTATGAGAAAAATCTTCTGAGGACCGTACTGTTATTTTGCACAAGTTGAACAGAAACAGAGTTTCATTATTTTTTATCTGAAAGGACATTTTGTCTGGAGTGAAATTCCTTGCATACATCTGAGAGTGTAGAATCCACTAACTTTGCTATTTTCCCTGCTCAGCCATACAGTAATTATGTTGCTTTCAGGCTCTGTTTCACCAAATGAAATATACGACAAAATGTATTTCATAACAAGTACAGTAACTCCTAATGAATCCAAGTCTGGCCTTCTTGGGACACCTCATTACACGTGTCCTTCTGTCTAACCCACGGTGATAAGTCGAAAAATAAACTGGACAGTTCGAATGGTTCTTTCAAAAATAAGCATAGAGGGCAGTCATTTCAAAAAAAAATTCCTATGGGTCACATATTGATGGAGAAATAAATCAAAATACATTTAAAAAAAAAAGAAAACTGCAAGCAAAACACAGTTTTTGGTAAAATTTATGTCATAGATTTATTTGACTCACGACTCGCATAAACTTGTCATGAGAAAAGTACAAGGGCCGCCTTTGCTGAACCATTTATTAAAATACTAGTTGCTTCTTGTATGCTGCTCCTCTGGCTTTTTTTAATGACATAATCACTGACCTGGAACATGTATGCATATCAGGAAAGTTACAGTGAAGCAAGCCATTTTTAGATAGTCATGCTCAACTGGACTTGTTCTATAATGTTGAAGACGTTTCACTACTCTTCCACATGGCTTTCTATAGATCTAAAGAGTGTTGAGGACATACCCCAAGATTTATAGCCACACATGTATATCAGCCACCGTAATTCAATCACTGTAGTAGTGTCATGTAATGTGTCAAGGATGAGTGATGAAAAATGTGCAAAATCATGCAGATGATATGGCTGCAACCGTTGGACTTTAGATGATCTACTACATAAAGCTACATAAGAGGACAAACATAAATCTGATATACAATTATACTAAGTTAAAGTAAAATTAAACTCAAAAAAATACTTGCTAGGAGGTACAGCTATTTGGAAGATGAAACTTCGCTTGTCTCTATGCACAGTGCAGCATACACTCCCAGCATCTTTAGGATCCCAAAAATGTAATGGGGTACCAGGACATTGTAACTCTAATGTACATACACATGAAATACCTCATAAATGCACCCCCCCCCCCCCAAGGGCCAAAAAGAGAAGATGCCGGAAGAAGTGGTGGAGAAGACAGCAGTGGTGACAGTGAAATGGTCATGAGGGGCATGCAGCTGTCTGTGCAGGAGGAAGGCAATCCTGGAACCCCACCCCTCTGTTATTATCCATAGCATGTAGCCCTCAGAGAACAAATCAATTGATTACAGTTAGCACAGGAAGAGGACAGGAAGCTATTAGCTCACATGATTTCCAGCAAGACCAGTAGGTATTCTTTTTACTCATCAAACAGATCTCACAAAACACTTTTCAGTGATATATTGGGTCCAAAAGGGACCAAATAAGAGAAATTAATTGTTAGGATTTATATACATTTTATATACCTTTAAAAAAACTAACCCTTGCAATGGAGCTATCCCTGCACTGCAAGGGTTAACTGCTCGTTTTGGTCTAGGGGTGCAAATAAACAAAATATACTCACCTAATCCTTTGTCTTACCTGGCTGCTAGACCACCCCGCAGCCTCTTCTCCTTTGGGCTCGGACAGACTAAGGACCGCTGACATCATCACGTCTAATGCAGGTCCATTGACTTGCATTAGACATGAGGAACCTGAGGCACATTCCACAGCCGGAGTAGAGGGGGAGAGAGGTGAATACTGACTGTAGCAGGACAGAGGATCATGTGAGTATATCGTCTTTATTGTGCCCCTGGACCAAAACAAAGATTTAGCCCTTGCAGTATGGGGGTAACCCCACTGCAAGGATTTAGAGTTATAAAAACCTGGAGTTCTTCTTTAAGTAGAATATACTAGAGTATTAGAAATACACTATTGCCTTTACCCTGCAGTGGAGTACATTGTTTTTCCCCCTTTTTTAGTCAGCTTAATGTAAACTATTGCATATTAATGATTTGTGTGTTCATCTTCAGACAGCAGCTGAAGCTCTAGGCTCCTTTTCATGTTTATTCTTCCTGCTGAAAAGGTACTTACAAACCAGCTAGTATAAATGAGCAGAAAGCGATATAATCTTAGGAGACCATCAAGATGAATACACGAAAATAGGGTGAGGGAAAGGAAGTGCTAGTACTAAGACTGAAGCCATCTGCACGCTGACCCTCTTTCAGTTGATGCGTTCCTGAGGACAAACCTCTTTCATCAGAACCTGAAACATCACTATCTTTGCCTGACTCTTAAGACTCTTAATCTATCTATCTATCTATCTATCTATCTATCTATCTATCTATCTATCTATCTATCTATTTAACTATTCAATAATGATGTCATATGGACGGCTTCAGTATCAGACAGGGGGTACATCAAAAACAAAGCCATAACAGGACACAGAATGTGCATACAATTTTTATTGTGTTATGGTTCATGCATTATTACATGACATCTGCAAGTATTTTGACATAATACTATGGCTATATGATAAGGAGAGCCAAGAATAGAAGACAAGAAGAACATAGAATGTGCCTCTGTACAACTCCTTCTTGGCCAAATAGAAGATACACTTGCATAATCCTACTCAGAGAACAAATCAATTGATTACAGTTAGCACAGGAAGAGGACAGGAAGCTATTAGCTCACATGATTTCCAGCAAGACCAGTAGGTATTCTTTTTACTCATCAAACAGATCTCACAAAACACTTTTCAGTGATATATTGGGTCCAAAAGGGACCAAATAAGAGAAATTAATTGTTAGGATTTATATACATTTTATATACCTTTAAAAAAACTAACCCTTGCAATGGAGCTATCCCTGCACTGCAAGGGTTAACTGCTCGTTTTGGTCTAGGGGTGCAAATAAACAAAATATACTCACCTAATCCTTTGTCTTACCTGGCTGCTAGACCACCCCGCAGCCTCTTCTCCTTTGGGCTCGGACAGACTAAGGACCGCTGACATCATCACGTCTAATGCAGGTCCATTGACTTGCATTAGACATGAGGAACCTGAGGCACATTCCACAGCCGGAGTAGAGGGGGAGAGAGGTGAATACTGACTGTAGCAGGACAGAGGATCATGTGAGTATATCGTCTTTATTGTGCCCCTGGACCAAAACAAAGATTTAGCCCTTGCAGTATGGGGGTAACCCCACTGCAAGGATTTAGAGTTATAAAAACCTGGAGTTCTTCTTTAAGTAGAATATACTAGAGTATTAGAAATACACTATTGCCTTTACCCTGCAGTGGAGTACATTGTTTTTCCCCCTTTTTTAGTCAGCTTAATGTAAACTATTGCATATTAATGATTTGTGTGTTCATCTTCAGACAGCAGCTGAAGCTCTAGGCTCCTTTTCATGTTTATTCTTCCTGCTGAAAAGGTACTTACAAACCAGCTAGTATAAATGAGCAGAAAGCGATATAATCTTAGGAGACCATCAAGATGAATACACGAAAATAGGGTGAGGGAAAGGAAGTGCTAGTACTAAGACTGAAGCCATCTGCACGCTGACCCTCTTTCAGTTGATGCGTTCCTGAGGACAAACCTCTTTCATCAGAACCTGAAACATCACTATCTTTGCCTGACTCTTAAGACTCTTAATCTATCTATCTATCTATCTATCTATCTATCTATCTATCTATCTATCTATCTATCTATCTAACTATTCAATAATGATGTCATATGGACGGCTTCAGTATCAGACAGGGGGTACATCAAAAACAAAGCCATAACAGGACACAGAATGTGCATACAATTTTTATTGTGTTATGGTTCATGCATTATTACATGACATCTGCAAGTATTTTGACATAATACTATGGCTATATGATAAGGAGAGCCAAGAATAATGATGTCATATGGACGGCTTCAGTATCAGACAGGGGGTACATCAAAAACAAAGCCATAACAGGACACAGAATGTGCATACAATTTTTATTGTGTTATGGTTCATGCATTATTACATGACATCTGCAAGTATTTTGACATAATACTATGGCTATATGATAAGGAGAGCCAAGAATAGAAGACAAGAAGAACATAGAATGTGCCTCTGTACAACTCCTTCTTGGCCAAATAGAAGATACACTTGCATAATCCTTTTCATGTTTATTCTTCCTGTTGTAAAAAACCTGTTGTTTACAAAGCTCAGCAGCTCAAGCTAAAATGTACACACAAGCGGTTGAGTCAGAGATGTCACTATGCCTAAGGGTTCAAGTATAAAATCTAAATCAGTGAGACAGTCTGCAAGTAAACAAATCCTGTTATACTCTCTCTCATAATGCTCTGGGAACTCACTGTAATGAGTGCACCCTATGTTAACTGTTTATTTATAAAATAAAGAGACTGAACCTTGCCCCCCTAATTCATTTTACATACAGTTTAGTTGTCATAAGTAACAGTCGAGTATAACTTGTCAGAAAACAATAAGGAAAAACAAAAGGGTACAGTTGGTTTTTATAACCTGACCTATGAAGATCATGACTGAAAAATATATTTTGGTATTTCACCTTTTCAATGGAGTTTTTTGTAATGACATTTTCCCACATAAGAATGTCATTCTAATTAACTTATATTCTAAAACACTCATGGTGAGCCGACTACCTAGAATAAAATAATAGTTTTGTGCTGGTCACAAAAAAACCTCTGCTTTATTACTCCTGAAACATCAGCAAGATGTTAAAGTTACACTAAACACAGGAGTTACATTTTAAAAATACATATTTTAACATAAAACAATACTGTAATGTGTGCCTTACTGTAATCCATGGTTGTTTCCTTTATCTTTGCTGCTCTTGCTTTTAAATCTGAATCTCTTCTCATGCTGGGCAGAACTTCTGTTTTGCCGCAGACTGCCTTGTCTCTGAAATGGATACATGGTGTCTGTGTGAAGGATCACAACGTTAGCCAGCACTACAGGAAGAGGCACTCAGCTGCAAAGGGAAGTTCTCCCCCAGCATGAGAAGAGATGAGGATTTAAAAGGAAGAGCAGCAAAGAGTAGGGAAACTACCATGGATTACATTAAGGCGCACATTGCAGTATTGGTTTATGTTAAAAAATTAGGGTTTAATGTCAATTTAACTATTAACGAAAATGTATCTTATTTGTGTATCACTCGGCTGTAGATCCTCAAATTA
This sequence comes from Nanorana parkeri, assembly GCF_000935625.1. Lineage (NCBI taxonomy): Eukaryota > Metazoa > Chordata > Amphibia > Anura > Dicroglossidae > Nanorana > Nanorana parkeri. The sequence continues at coordinate 302,745 of NW_017307367.1, forward strand.
TCTCTAAACTTGTGCTGACACCGTTCTTCCTTCTGGAGGGTGGATAGTTTTGTTCCCCATGGTCCCTGTGTGTGTTGTAAAGTAGCCACTGCTCCAAGCTCACTCCTGTGATGGACTACAATCTCATGTTTAGTTTACTAATTTGTATTCAGATTGTAGTCCATTACAGGAGCGAGCTTGGAGCGATGACTACTTTACAACACACACAGGGACCATGGGAAACAAAAGTAGTCACCCTCCAGAAGGAAGGACAGTGTCAGCACCAATTCACAGATGATTTGAGGATCTACAGCCGAGTGATACACAAATAAGATATATTTTTGTTAATAAGTTAAGGTCCTTGATTGCATTTCTCAGATTTAACTCCCGAGTTTAGTGTCACTTTGCGGCTGAACAAAATTAGATGTGTATTTTACATTTTATAGTTCTCAATTTATATGTCTCAGAAGAACATCAGGTATGGTGAGATGTCTGTGGGTATGAACAGACGGTCATAGTACAGACGTCTGTCTTGCGAACACTGTCTGTTCCTCTACCAGTGTTTAAAGGGTCCCTGCCCCCAAAATATACATTTTTGTTTTTGATGGAAGTTGAGAAATTATACCAACAGGCAATTTCATGTCCTTTGGGTAATTGGGTGAGATATTTGTGTTGTGACATCTTGAACCATTATGAGGGTTTCCTACTTTCCTTGTTCATTTCCGTGGGTGAGAATACCAAAGGAAGAAGGAGCTGAAAGTACTGCCCAGCATTAGGCATTATTGGTTCTTCCTACAGAGTGAAAATAAGTGGGGGGTCGTCTTATACGCCGTCAAATACGGTAATAACTAATAATAATTTCTGTCCCGGCTGCAGTATTAATCTACCCCAAGGATAATTTATTATTGCTGCGGGTAAGGGGGTGATTATTATTGCTGCATGGGGTTTTTTTTTTTATTAACTCCTGCCTAAAAACAATTCTCCCCCAGGCAGCGATAATAACTGCCCCCCTTCCCCGCAGCAATAATAAATTATTATTGCTGCGGGGGAAGCCTAGGTTTCTAGTTATGCCTCTGATGTGTAGTGCTGACTTTCATTATAATGTATTGCTCCCGCATAGCTGGTGGTATTCTGCATTGCTGTATGATAATTATACAGCAATGCAGAATAGCCCCACAGAGAGCCCATATAAACCACCTGAAAGCCCTTATAGACCACCCGAGAGCCACACTGCCCCCCTGAGAGCCCGCACAGCCCCCCAGAGAGCCCAAACAGACCACCTGAGAGCCCACCTGAAAACCCTTATAGCCCCCCAGAGAGCCGCACAGCCCCCCAGAGAGCCCATACATACCACCAGAGGGACCACAGAGCCCACCCAAAAGCCATAATAGACCGTCTGAGAGCTGCACAGCTCCCCTGAGAGCCTGTACAGACCACCAGAAACCCCACAGAGCCCACTTGAGAGCCGCACAGCCCCCTGAGAGCCCGTACAGACCACCTCAGAACTGCAGAGCCCCCCTGAGAGTATTCAGGTCTAAT
>NW_017307367.1:304912-405606 GCF_000935625.1 Nanorana parkeri
CCCCTGAGAGCCCGCACAGCCCCCCAGAGAGCCCAAACAGACCACCTGAGAGCCCACCTGAAAACCCTTATAGCCCCCCAGAGAGCCGCACAGCCCCCCAGAGAGCCCATACATACCACCAGAGGGACCACAGAGCCCACCCAAAAGCCATAATAGACCACCTGAGAGCTGCACAGCTCCCCTGAGAGCCTGTACAGACCACCAGAAACCCCACAGAGCCCACTTGAGAGCCCGTACAGACCACCTCAGAATTGCAGAGCCCCCCTGAGAGTATTCAGGTCTAATTGAAGGGTTGGCACTTTGAGATACATAAGTTGGTTTAGTGATCCAGTTTGGGCACTCCGGCTCAAAAAGGTTCGCCATCACTGAGCTAGACTGTCTTAGCCTGTTGTACAGATTAGGTACCGATATACTGGTCGAATTTCAACCTGTTTTTAAAGTAGCAGCCAAAATTTGCACAGTGTGTGGGGCTGTCAGTTTCCTTTCAGCTGGCATTCCTCTATCAGCTGATCGAAGAAGCTGGCTGGAAAACATTCTATCGATCATAGCCAGCAGCCAATGAGCTGCCCGCTCTGACCGGGTATCCTGACAGGTGCCAGCGGCAACTGTCAGAAAACAATGTAAACAACAGGATTCCTCGATCGACACACTGTTTGTGTTGATGGAGGAATCGGGTCCATTTTTTTCGTTCAGCCCGCGGGTTGAATGAAAAAAATTGATAGGTGTATGACCAGCCTTACTTTCACTTTCCACTGCAGAGGTGGGGTCCATGAAAGTCATTGTCTTCCTACACTTCAAAATTGTGGATGAACATCCTTTGTACTTATGTGAATTACTGTATATTGGATTCAACTTTTGTGTCTTATTGCAGAGCTAAGCTGCCTGTGGATTCCGTGGAAGTCAGCTAGTGGCCACAGACTGGGTTTATGCATATATCGCCAATTGAAGCAGAATTTGTAACAGAAATTCTACAGTATTTCTGCAGTTCACAATAAGAAAATGAGCCATCAAATATCCATATATTGTTATGATGTAATTTTACTGGTGTTTTTTATCTTGGCTTTTAACATACTACTGATTTTGTTTGTTGTCATTCTGTGCTGGAAACTAAACCTTTCACTCCATTTTCCTTATCTCGCAGTGGCATAGAGCAGCTTGCTCCGAACAGTTTTTATTCCATTTTTAGAATAAATATGCATAGTGGTTACAATACCCGGGAGACAGAATAATAGCCTTTCCTAAATGCATTGCACAGCGATGACAGAATGTTCTCAGGACTTGTGCACTATGCTAAATTATATGAAAATCCAGAAAGCATGCCTGAACATATCATCACTTGAAGGGTCTTGTTCTTTCAGGATAAGAGATCTGACTTGAATCACTTCTCTCTGCAGCAGGGTACCATCTCACCAACCCATTGTGAGTGTTATTTTCCTGCTCTGTATAACTAAAGAATTTATCTTTATACATTAGCTCTTTTGCTGGGAACATTCCTCTGTATGGTTGGAGAAGAGCCAACACAGATTTTGCATTCAACATTTCAGCTGTTGCTGTTTCTGTGTTCTGACATATTAATTCTACTGAAATCAAACTGGCAATAGGTGCAATGGCTTTCCATCCTACAGTTGAATTGTCAGATGTTTCTACAGCCCACCCATAATCTAGCAGGCTGTACACATAGAATGTATAGTGATAGATGGATATGTTTATTTATTTACTATGATCAGAATTACAAAATTATATTTAAAAATGTTTGTTTCAGTCAGGTATATGTGAAATATATCATATAAACTATTTGTATTCTTACACCTCTTTCAGAAGGCTGACATTTAGGCTCCTTTTCATTTTGCCTATTTCTCCTGTTAATAAAGGCATATGTTTACATAGCTCAGTAGCTGAAGGGGAAGTGTACACATAAAAGTGAATGAGTCAGAGCAGTGACTCGATCCCCTTCCTCCCTCCCCTTCGCTGTATGACTAAGTCCCAGGTTTACTCTAAATGCAGATTGCCTCACAACTCATTTCCAACCAGCAGGTGCTGGGTTAGGCTTCTTTTCTTGTCTTTAGCTGTCTATCCTTACTTGCTGTTGTTTACAAAGCTCAATAGCACATGCTGAAATTTAAACGTTAACACACCACTGAAGAATCAGAGTAATTACTTATTTCTCTTCCACCTCTTTCCTGCCCATAAATGGATACAGCCAACCAGTCAACTACTGTTCATAGAAGGATGTTGGCAATGGCATCCCCCATATATTTCTCAGTACAAGTTTAGATTAAAGCAAAAAGAGCAAACTTTAAGCTTGACGTAACTGGTCATGAAACTTCATATCACCAAACTTGAAGACTTCATTGTGCTTATGTAATGCTTATGCAATGTGCACCCCAGCATGCAGAGTGCAATGGTTGGAGTATGTGATATACAGGACAACATACAAAGTGCAGTGGTCAGGAATGTGTAGTGTAAAACCCAGTGTATAGATTACAGAGTAGTTAGTAGTATTTGACAAAAAACAAGTTAGCATACAGAATGCAGGGGTCAGTATTATCTAACATACCACCCAGTGTACAGAGTGCACTGATCAGGCTTATGTAACATACAGAGTGTAGGGGACAGAAGCATGCAATATACAGCCTAGATTACAGTGATTAGGACTGTGCATGGAACAGAACAGAGAGTGCAGTGGGCATAAGATATCAGGATACAGTACAGCATATAGAGTATGCCATTCAGAAATATTGTATGTAACATACACTGTATGCTACATGCTCATGACCTCTGCATTCTGTATGCTGACTGCTATACTTCCAGTGTAGAAAGTGTAGTGGGCAAAAATGTCTTACATCCTTTCCCCCAAGCAAAAATGTCTCCCTCCTCCCCACCAAACAAATTATCTTTCCTTCCCCCTCCCCCTCAAGGTGAGAGGAAGTACCCCTTGGCTTCCCCTTGGCTTTGAGTCATGTGACACATCAGAGCCAAGAAGTAGCCTGGAAGAGTTGATGTTGGTCCTGTGCTGCTCTGCTTCTGAGGTCTGTACAGGCATTTTACTACTATGCAGGTGCTGCTGCATGACCCATGGTTTTGCATAGACTCTTGCATAGTAGGAACGTGCGGGTGCCACTTACCCAGGGTATCAAGGAGGAAAGCTGAGGCAAGAGTGACATCACTGTCTCTGCATGAAATCATGGTCCAATAAAATGTGTATTTCAAATGGTTAACTACCAGATATATCCCAGCCAACATCACTGGTACAGAAACAGACATGGATTAGCCACACATAAAAAAACTGTGCAGGCATCCTCAATGAATAATTAGACTTCATTCAGGGGAACAGACAAAGCAGCCTTCTACAATTATGGTAAGGATTGCCTTTGTTTTGGAGGGTAGGTTCCACTTTTTACATTTAGACGCTCTGTGTCTCTTTCCAGTAGCTTAATGTGATTTTAAAATTTGCTCCTGACAAATGTCTACTGGGCTCCTACTATTTGGAGCAATGCTGTGACCATTGGCAATGTTCTCCCTTTGACATACACTCACAAAGTTAAAATGCAGAACCAATTGAAAGGATATATCTGCATTTCCTGTGCTTACTTGGGAGCAAAGCTGATACATATTGATTTTTTTTTAAACTCTGGGGCATTGTGTAATAGTATTGAAAGCTCATACCATTCACCATTGTCCAATACATCTGCCAGATTGCTACGAACAGGAGACTGTACTTTTTAAACTGGCAGAAAAGCTAATATTTGTTAAAAAATATTTGACCTTTTTCACTGAGAAAATTGCAGCAGCATTTTGTATAATAACAGGCTTCATGAGACTAAAAACAGAGCCCTCTGCCAGTCTGCCTTTGTATCTGTTTGACCACAATGCTAGCACTCGTCAATAATTGTTAACCTCTTTCACTGTGAGTAAAAAATTCCAGCTGTATTGTCTGTAAAAGAAAACAATGCTGTCAGTGCATTTGCCAAACCAAAGAGAAAACACTTTGTTTCTGTCACTCACAAATCTATATAATTATGCCAGTCTGGTAACAGAGGAGGCTGCCAGGTACATACCTCACACATTTCTCAGATAAGAAAGAGAGACATCTATTATCACAAAGAATATAGCAAAGGTCGCACCCCTGCCATGCCCCCAGTTATGCGGACCATAAAGAATTAAGATGCAAAAAATTATAAATTATATCCTCTTGTTTTTTTTCACCACTCGCAGCCTTTTTATTGGTTTTCAAATTAACAAATGCAATAATTTAGAAGTTGGAAGAAAGGATTAGTATTATATATAGATGAGATTTGGGTTCAGGTCGTACTAGGATTTAGTCTGACCTTTGCCTGTTTGGAGTTTGCCCAACAAACTAAATGGGGTGTTCGCCTGCACGACCACAAAGCCGAACTTCAGCTGCAGTGGGAAGTCACATTTAGTAGTATTACTACTGTTGTAGTGTAACAGAGCCGTGTGATGGGCGGTAACTGGGATATTTACAGTCTCCTTTACTCCTTTTGCTGCCACAGACGTCAGTGAGTGTTAATATTAAAGTTAAAAAGTTGAATAAAATAAACAAAAAAAACAAAACATGTTAAAGCCCCCACATACACTCATCGCAGTGCACACTAGAGTGAGCGCAATAATTCTAGGGTCATTATTTATGGTTGACTCTAAACTGATACCCTGTACAGGTTTTTAAAGCGTCTCCTATGCAGAATTTGGGGAAACAGGATTTTAGCTATTTCACAGACGCATGCAATTTTGATTCTTGACATGTTTGGCATCTACATACTCAGCACAACCACATATTTTATCATTTAAAAAAATGGATATTATATTGTGTTTGTGTGCAATAAAATTAATCAAAACAAATTATTTTACGGAAATTAGGCTGACATAAAAAAATTATACTGCCACCATTTTATTCTACAGGGTCTCCACTTTTAGAAAATAATTCTGCTTTAAACAATTATTCAGCCTAAAATGTGAATTTTAACATTTGTGTTAAAAAAAATGCAAAAACCCATTGCTGCCTGACCCAATGGGGTCAACTATACACCTCAGACTGCCTGAATCATTGTACCTCGCCCCTTCTTTGGCCAAGACTCCTAGACTGGTCTAACCAATATTCACAAACAAGAGGTTATTTGGGGATGAAAGGCCAGGCAAGGTGAAGCCCAAAGTCTTTGAAGAGTTGCCCAGAGTCCTGCACTGTTCCTATGAGAATGCGAGTAGACCCATTTCTTCCTTCCTTTGCTTCCCCTCTAAGTGAACCTCCAATCAACACTCAGAATTCCCATCTTGCTGTGCTTGGTCATCTTTACCTTGCCATGGACCAATCCCCCTGGAGCCTCCCCATCAACATTATATATCCACTTTGGCCCAGCTCCCATGATGCCCTACTACTAAAAAAGCAGGGCTAGCATTTAACTCCTACAGTGACTCCTAAAGTCATAACTTAACTTAGTCACACCTATTGGGCGAAAAACTGGAGCTCTTGTTCCTCTACCCTACACTGGTACAAATGACTTTCAGCTTTCTGCTCAGGGCTCCTGGTTGCTAAGAAGCCAGCAGCCACCAGCATCCTAGCAATCAGTGCAGCATCTCCCACCCTCCTTCATCTGCTGACTGGGAGGTTACCTAAAAATACTGACTAAATATGGCCAAATATGGTCAATAGCATCAGCCAACATCCTCACCACATTGTCCTTGGGATCTGCTAAACGTGGCCAGGAGTGTGTCGGGAGTGGATGTATGAGCGGATCATCCTTTTTGCTTTGGTGGATTGTTGAGATTGGCATTAATTATAATTGATGATGGATCTTTGTTGCTGGACAACATAATTAAAGATGGACTTGCACAGTGGGACATTTTCTTTTTAATAAAGGACTTCTCAAATGTGTAGTTGTGTTTATTTACATTACTCTGTCACTTAGGGAAGGGCCAGATATCTAGGGTCCCCTTATCTTATAGAGTATTCTGAAAAGTCCCCTTCCCCTACTCACATCCACTTGGAGACCATATGTGGGGAAGAGGCACTGGTCCTCATCTACCAGGGGGTCCTCTCAAGGTACCCACCCCATGTTGAGGGCATGTGGCTTTGTAGGGTTCAGCTGGGTGGAGAACACACTTGCTGCCCTCCCATTCCTAACCTGCCAGGCTGCATGCTTGGATTAGGATCTGGTATGAATATTTAGGGGACACCCCCTTTCTTGCATGGGGTCCCCCTTTAATATTCATTTTAGCATGTTAGCATATTATTTAAAGGAATTTTGCATTTTTAATGTTTCACTCTAGCATTATTAAAAGTGCTGCTCTCCACTGAATTTTTTGTATGCATTTGTACATGTGTCCCAGGGGAGTGCCCAGCTTCACATGCCCTTTGTTTAACAATCTCTTGCCTGTTAGCCTTTAAAATGGAGAGAGATTATTTTAAAGGATGCATCTCCCTTTGACTTCAGTGGAGTTCAGATAAATGTTTGAAACTTCAGCACAGTAGGACAAACAAACCCTGAACTAAACCCAGGTAGGCTCATCACTAGTCTAATACGACACTTTTGGTCGTTAAAGCACAACTCCAGGGAAATTAAAAGTTTTCCTTTTCAATGGGGCTGTCCCCGCACCGCAAGAGTTAACCACTCATTTACATCTAGAATAAAGGAAAAGCTGTTTTACTTACCTGATCCCCACTCCTGCTGGCTCCCTCCAAGCTGGAAGACCCGTCCCTGTAGTCTCTTCTTCCCAGTGGTCTTAAAGTGACATTAAACCCTCAGATTTGTTAACATAAAACAATACTGTAATGTGTGCCTCACTGTAATTCATGGTTGTTTCCCTTCTCTTTGCTGCTCTTCCTTTTAAATCTGTATCTGTTCTCATGCTCTGCAGAAATTCTGTTTTGCAACAGACTGCCTTGTCTCAGGAATGGATTCATGGTGCCTGTGTATACGTTTGTATGGGCTTGTAAGCTGAGCCAGCACTACAGGAAGAGGCCCTGAGCTGAAAAGGGAAGTTCTCCCCAAGCATGAGAAGACATGAGGATTTAAAAGGAAGAGCAGCAAAGAGAAGGGAAACAACCATGGATTACAGTAAGGCACACATTACAGTATTGGTTTATGTTAAAAAAATCTGAGGGTTTAATGTCACTTTAAGCCTACTGATGTCATCAAGTACAATGGAGGCTCCATTGCCCTGCTTATATGTAAGGACTCTGAGGGACAGTCTACAGCCTAAGAGGAAGGAGAGAAGAAGAGAGCACCAACTTCCGGGTGAGCGGGGATCAGGTAAGAAAACCGCTTTTTTCTAGACAAAAATTAGCAGTTAAGTTCACAGTGTGGGGGGCAGCCCCACTGCAAGGGTACACGTTTAATTTCTCTGGAGTTGGGCTTCTAGAGATCAGACCAAAAATAAGTACAACTGAGGTGAGAAAGATGGACAGCGGGATCTGCAACCAAAAGAAGGACAGTACTTATAAATATAGGAGAGGTGGAAGCTATGCAGGTAGCTTGCCTTTAGCCATGCTTGTCAGTAAAGCTGACCGTTTTTGTGTGTGTTTTTTTTAGGCGTTGTTGAAATAAAGTGTTCTGTGTATTAAAGAGAATGTGGACTGTTTTGAATTTTGTTTTATTTATTATGTTGACAATTAACGAATTAACACTTTTTAAATATATTTTTATATTTTTTAGATAAGTAAATACAAATGTTTCCTACAATAGTCAGCTGTCTACCATGCTGATCTTAACTCTACTTAAAAAACCCCCCATTGATCCCCACAGCTGAAGCTACAATAAAACATACAGTTGGATCATTGGAGAAGTGACTCATCCCCCTTGCTTCCCCTGCTACTCCTATGCTCTCTCTCTTTAAAAAACATCTAATGCTCTAGAATCATGGGTCATCGGTAAACCTGTGTTAAATATTTATTCTTCATTTTAATTATGTATATGAATAGTAAACAGAGAACATCACATTATCAATATATAAATGTTAATAATATACATAATAAATAAATAAATAAATAAAATGATATTACCTTTAAAGGACTTGCACCTAAAAGGACAATTTGTGAGTAGTTATTCTACACCTTACACACACTGGTCTTAATTTCCAGAACACACTTACACGTGTGTTTTTGTATGCCAAATGAAAAGGTTTTTTGTGCCCTCGGTACTTATCTGTGGTTCAACAAAATGCACATTGCTTATTTTTATCAACACACTGCAAGGCAATGCATGCTACATTAGTTATAAAAACTATGGTGTCCCCAGGGGCAGCTGAATTTGTTTATTCTGTACATGTGCTTTGGGGTGTCAATAAAAATGAATGGCAATGAACCACAATGCGCATGCTTATTTAGGTGAATGTGAATTTCTCCAAACAATCTCTGGTGGAGAATCAATCACTGCCATTTAAAATACATGGACCTAGAAGATTATCCACCAGAGAATGTTTACTGAAAGTCACATTCACTGCTTCATACATAGACTCCATTGAGTTGCTGTGCTTCCCATTAGCAAACATCACAACGGATGTTAAAGCGTGCATAAACACGCACGCAATAGTGTGAAATGGCCCTAATGGCCTGTTTACATCTATGTATGCTACATTGCACGGGAACACATCTTCATGGAAAAACATTGCGTTGCTTTCAATAATGGCATGTTCACATACAGGTACAGGAAGCAAATTTTGACTCCCATGTGTACAAATCAGAGGTAGAGCAAATTGTGATTGGTTCAATCGTTTGATGTCATAAAGGAAGAGATGAAGAGGAGGCCTACCATAGGACTCAGGAAGGGATAACTAGGATATTATCTATTTCTATATTATCTCTTGTTGAAAGTATGAAGATTCCTTGCTCATATGGGGGTGAGTGGGTAAGGGGTCTGAAGAACCTCCTATTTACTTATTAACTAGGCAAGGGTGTGGTATCTTTCTTATTCCCCATGGGGGTGGGGGCTTGCAAAATAAACTCCCTACTAAGAAAGACCTTCCTTTTTGATTTTGAATAGCCCACTACCCTTAAGTTTAGAAACCTTTCTCATACCCTCTCCCCCAAGCCTCTTAATGTTGAAAGGAATGCAGGCTTGCAAGGGGCCTGCACAATCCCTGCCCCCTTGTCATGCCCACATGGCCAGGATGCTAGACTGTTAGCATTGGGTTGTAAGTGCCATACCAGCTGAAAAAGGTATTCTGGCTAATGGTATTTGATCCTGCAAATATGTTGGTGAATCTACATTGAAAAAGTGTTTTTTTATAAACGGGTCAAATAACTCACAAACGATGAATGTGTGGAAAATGTCACATATACTAGTAATATATAAAAACATAATTCAATAATCGGATCAGCTCCTAGCTACAGTGAGGACCGCAGGCAAGGTAGACTTATAGTGAATGTGAGAGCTGTTACCTGATCTACACTACCTTCCCTATCCTCTGTCGGTTGCTGTTGGTATGTATTGCCTTTGAACCTCCTAGTTCTTTTGGGTTTTAGAGCTGTGAAGCCTAACTTTTTGGTCAGTGGATGAGGCTTTGCTCACTCAGCCACCAGGGGGCAGTATTAATCCAGCTTCTGCTAATCATTCTTTTCCATAAAGAATACACATGTATAGTATATTCCTTAAAGGTCAGTGCCATTACAAATGGAAGTTTCCGGAAATGTACTGTTTTTCTGGAATTAATATCTAATTTATTCTATTATGGTCAAAAAGCAATGTGCTTTCTATTTATTACTTCTATTCTTTCTCTTTTCCACACTACCAAGTCATTTATTTCAGTTACAGGGAACATTTCCTTTAGTGTGCATGTTCAAAATGAATGTACAGTATTTAAAAAAATATATATATATATTAGGGCTGTTACTGATTAAAATTTGCGTGTTCGATTAATTGAACACGCAGAGGGCACCTCCCTGAAAATACTTTTCTGAGGTTGGGATCCCTGTAATAGGCTAGGAAAGAGTACATTTGCCTCTATAATAGACTAGGAAAGAGTTAGTCAATGCTGTGTCTTTGCTGTGTCACTGCTAAGGAGATTCATTTTCTATATTTCTTCTAGAGATAATTGTCACTGAAACTGAGGGAAACAAATCTAAATTTTGAGTTGCCACTGGAACAGTGGAAATCTTTCAATAGGGACACTTGTAGTGTGACATTTATCAATGAGAAGATTTCTCTAACTTTGGAGAGATTTCCTCATACCTCCTAGTGTGTTCAGCACAGGAAGTAAAGGGAAATATATCCAATGGAACACAAATATTAAAAAATAAACCTGAAAGGAGTTCTAATCCTTCCTTAACTACACCAAGTTAATTTAGTTTAAAACACTGACCTTAGTTATACTTTAACATTTTAACTTAAGTCTTAACATAACTCTGAAGCTTCTATACTTATCACTTTGACTTTAATATTAAACTCACAATCTAAATTTTACAATAATTTATACTTACACCTCTAGTTACCTATAACTGTTGACTTTATCCTCAACTCCTAGCCTTAACTTCAACCCCTGAATAGGTTAAACTTACCTTTCTGGTGTGGAAAATAATGGCATTAAATCCTCACAGTTCTGTGCTCGATGCAATGATGCTGTATGTCCTGAGCCAAATAGAACTAAGCCGAAGGATCTAGCCGTAGCTTTGGCTGATCCTTCGGCTAGCTTCGGCCCCAGGACCCCTTCGGTTCAGTAGAACCGAATGGCTGCTGTACGGGCTATTCACCATAGCCCGTACAGCTCCCGAAGTCGGACGAGCGGCTCAGTCGAGCCGAAGGCATATGCTTCGGCTCGACGGAGCCGAGGTGAAAACCAGGGACACTGATCTCCAGACAGCCCAACTCTCCCGGACGCTCCTGGAGTTTCGCGCTATTAGATAGCGGCTCCCGCCACCTGGGAGAGAAACAATTTATCCGGGAAAGTTTTACTTTGCTCGATCGAGCAGAGTCAACCTTTCCCTGCTCAGTTGTCTTTTTAAAAAAATCTGACATCGGAGCCGTTGGCTGCCGTCAGAATACAATTTTTAAAAAAGCACCATAGGAATGCATAGCTACATTCCTATTGGCTATTTCAATTTGCAATAGCCAATAGCAAACCAGCTATTGCACCCGCCCACTGGTACTGTAAATCAGCAGAGGGGACCTGAAGTTCTCCATCAGGTCCCCTCTAGTGATTGACAGCAGCAGATGGCGGGTGCAATAGCTAGTTTGCTATTGGCTATTGCAAAGTGAAATAGCCAATAGGAATCTAGCCATGCATTCCTATGGTGTTTTATTTTTTATTCTGACGGCAGCAGAACTGCCGGCCAATAGAAAATAGTTGGGCGAAGCTAGCAGTCACTGCTAGCTCCGCCCAATCGTTTTCTATTTGATTTTTTCTACTTTTTAACCAGTTGACATCCGCGGTGTTAAACCCCCTTCCCATCCAGGCCATTTTTCAGTATTCAGCGCTGCGGTACTTTGACTGACATTTATTTCGTCATGCAGCGCTGTACTGAAATGAATTTTATACCCTTTTTTGGGGACAGATAGAGCTTTCTTTTGGTGGTATTTATTCACCACTGGGGGTTTTATTAGGATCGGCTAAGTCGAACTCCTTCTGCACTTTGGGTTGGCCGAACATGCTGAGCATGTTAGGCGGACACGAAGCCACACGAAGCAAGCCGATGTACAGCTGATTTCATATCAGCTGTACATTATATGGCTGAAATCAGTCGTACAAGCCTGAAGTGAATAGCCGAACACTGCGAACAGTTTTCGGGTCGGTTGTTCACTCGGCTGCCTACGGCAGCTTAGTGAATAGACCCCAAAATGTTGAAATCTTTACATCAGCATTGCTTTGCAGAAACCCATTCATTTTACTTTTAGCATAATTTAAAATTGTTTTCCCATTGAAAATAATGTGAACTTCTTTGCATTCCATGTTCACAGTTAGATCCATTTACATAGCAGTGAACACTGGGACCTGCCATACAGTAATAATGTTGTTTCTACAGATCAAATTGTGGTGGAAATTTCTGTCATGTGACTACCAGTAAAGGTCTAAATCAGGGCTCAAAATTTCAAGTCCTGAGCTACAAGCCAGGCCTTAAGAGTTACTCGCCACCAGTTGCCCCACCTAAACTAAATCATAGGACATATCTCAGTGAAATACTGTAAACAGAGAACAATACCTTCAAGCCTTAAGTGACAACATATCTCCCCGCTCTCCAGCATCCTCATTGGCCAGAGCAGATCGTGTTATTTCAAGCCACAGCAGATAAATAAACAGAATGAGAGATCTGATGCATTATGTTGTTTTTAATAGCTACATTATAAGCATGGGCAATGAAAGTTATTTGCTTTGGTCATTATATGCTTTGAAATATCTAATGATTAAAGATTGATAACCAATGACCATACAAGTGGTGGCTGTGTGATACCTTGTTGATCTTCCTTGTAATCTGAAAATTCAACAAGCAAGCCAGGCAGCTGGATGAGCTACAAATGAACTAGGTGAACTGTAAAATGTTATAGTTGCCTAAATATTCGCAAGCAGGAAGGTATGATCTATGGAAAATTGTGCAATCCTGATTTATCAATTGCATTCTCCACAAATTGGGCAAATCTGCCTGCATGTATTGAGGTCGAGTCAAACAGTTTGCAGATGGTTGGATTTCCTGATTTGCAAACTGAGTCACTTAACTAAACATATCACATTTGGCCAGTTGCACCTATGGACAAAACATATGCAGGCCACCATACATTAAATGGGCCCCTCTTCAGCTAGATGGAACAGTTAGGGCATCATACAGCTTGCCTCACTACTTCTCATCTACCCTAACAGTGGACCAGTAGGGGGTACCAGCACTCATGAGCTAACAGCGTTTGTAAATGTGCCCCTAAATCTAGAGGACCCCTTTACACAACTGGTGCACTTGCTTCTGAGAATGCAAGTTAGGTTATCTGAAGTTCTACTGATATGTTTACTGTATTCCTGTACAAGGGTCATTGACTTAGAAAGTATTACGTTTGGAAACAGTCAGGCAACCAGCATAGAAGAAGCCTAGAAATATCAGCCACCACGATTCTAAGTACAGGTATTTCTTATAAAGACTGTGCCCCTCCAGATCAGTCCAGGTCAACTCGCATCTATAGTGCATGTACAATTCTATGGAAGTCATTGAAGTATTTAATTGCCTTGTGAGCAGACCTTGCATGGACACATCTTACCATCAAAACTTTATTGCAATAAGAAAGAAGAGATCATAATGTATGTGGCCAGTATTATGCAAAGAACAGAAAGGTCTTGGCTGCAGAGAGTAGAATTAATCATGTCCTTTAATCTGTCACCACAACCTGGGCTGCCAGCTATCTGTTCTGCCTTGAGCTTCTACCTCCAGCTGTGAATATGTTAATACTCTTTCCGTGTCTGATTTCCCTAAGATCATACTAGCTCTCTCTTCGCCCCTCCTCCCTTCTCTCTCTGCTCCCAGCCCGTGTATTGATATGCTATGAGCAGCACGTTAGTAAATAGCAAAGGCAGTTCCAGCGTGCCAAGGAAAAGGATGGATCTCCTCCACTGTGTCTGCTGGCTGTCGGCACATAAAGGATCCCCCAGCCCACCAGCTGATCAGTCCAACCAACACAAGTGCTGATGTGAGACACAGAATTCGGGCTATGGACGGTGATCTCTCCATTGTTCATCAGCATCTGTAAGGAAGAGGAGCCGGGAAGACTGTGCACACACTCAGCCTGCGGAGCCTCTTCGGGTCTCCTGTTCTTCTTCCTCCTCACAAAGTGCAATGGACTTGTTTGCTGGATCGGACTCCCCGTGTCTTACCTGAGATGCTGCATGCTCATCCTCAGCTCCAGTCTGTTTATTGGGGATGCGAAGAGCCCCGAGGATTATGATGGGCGCCAATCACTCGCACAAAACTCCGGTGTTTGACGAGAATGAAGACGGTAAGGAGCTCTCCAAGGTACCTGCGCTGGCCGGGGTGCTGAATCCTCAACTCATCCCGCTGCTTGGCTTGTCATGGCTTGTACAGGGCAACTCATGGAGTCCCAGATGTTGGGGGATCTACACATCTAAGGGTACCCCACTATTACTGGATAGCAGAGCATGCTGACACTTGTAGTACCCTAACAACTGGAAGACTGCAGACACTTCATAACTGTTGTCCATGACTGGTTTATGTAGCTCTTTCTTAACTGACTTACATCATAGTTGTAATAATGATGGTAATAATAATAATAATAATAATAAATTGTAATACAGTTTAGGAAAGGTTCTCTTTTATTCAGGTCATGGTATAGCTAGTAGTCATTAGCCACATTTAACTGGACTTGTTCTGTAATGTTGATGATGTTTGGCCACTCATTTATTGTTATTATTTTGTATTATTCAATTTATGGTAGTAGTGCTACTACTACTACTACTACTACTACTAATAATAATAATAATATATTATCATACAAATTGGGAAGGTTGTCATTAATTCAGGCCATGGTATAGCTAGTAGTAATTAGCCACATTCAACTGGACTTGTTCTATAATTTTGAAGATGTTTGGCCACTCATCCAAGTAGCTTTCTAATTTCTAAGAAGTGTCAGAATCAGCTGCAGATAGTTTATGACTGTAGTCCATGACTCTTTTATATAGACCTTCATTAACTGACTTATATATTATAGTAGTAGTAATATTGTTATTATTTCTACAATTTATTGTAGTAATAATAATAGTAATACAATTATAGAAAAAATTAGTAAGGTTCCCATTTATCCAGGCCATGCTAAAGCTAGTAGTAGTTAGTCATATTCAGCTGGGCTTGTTCTGTTGTGCTGAAGATGTTTGGTCACTCATCCAAGAGTGTCAAGAACATACTCCAGCGTTATAGCCACAGATCTAACTCAGTCACCTTCATTTAATCATCATGAAATGTGTTAGGCACATGTTGATTGTCCATGAACATAATGGCAAGTGTGGAAGCTTGTGAAACTACCCTGTCCTAATTGTAATTTCACACTTGCTACTGAAGATGAATGAGTTCCCCATGTGGCTATAAATGCTCCCAAGACTCTTTGATCTGAGGAAGCTATGTGGATGAGTAGCGAGAACTCTTCAACCAGTCCATTAAGCTCAGTTGAATGTGGTTTCCTACTACTTGCTAATAATAACTATATTATATTATAAATATGAATCTGCTTCTACTACTAACACTAGAACACCTCTACAACTTACCTCTACAACTCACCATTAGGGATGAGCGGAGTAATTTCTGCAAGATTATGTATTTCACTGTTGGCAAAATTTGGTAGAAGTGAAAACTCTTGTTTTGCTCATTAAGCTGGTCTTGAAAAAAATTACTCTTTTATAACTATTTTTGGAGGGTGCTATTATTTGTTTTAATGGTGAGGGGTGTTTTATTTAGTTTAGTTTCTATCATTTATTTGTTGGTTTTTTTTTTATATTTTATTGTTATTTCTGTACTGTTGCTTCTAATTTTAACTTTTTTCCACTGTCTGCTTTTTTTTTTCTTTCCATGAAAAAGATAAAATAATGAGACTAGTAAGAAGCATTTTTCAGCTGAAGTACCGTACATATTCAGGATTGCTAAAAGGAACTTCCATCGCCCTCAATAGACATTTAAAGCTAATTGCACACTTACAAACCAACAAAAACCACCCTAATTATGCCTTCACCATTGGCTCCAATGCATTTCGTCCAAAAGATTTTAGCAGGTCTCTAGATATGTCAGCATGTTTTGAACTGTAGAAGGAAATCAAGGTACTGTAAGGAAGTACAAACGCCATGTAAAAAGTCCAGCAGGTGCCTTTATTTTACCAAGCCTGTGAGTGTCCAAATTAATGTTATGATGTAAGGCAAAGTTACATTGTAATGCCATGTATAATAATAGAAATGCCTTGTATTAAATGGTAAAAATACTAAGCATTCTCTTAATGGCTGATGTGTGAGTGACCTCCTGTGTATTCAGAGCAGAGGGGAAGCTGCTTATCACAGCACCATACAGGACCTACCTGGGAGATTGCTGTCAGTAATGTAATAGCTCTGGGTACTATAGTGCTTTAGAGGATGCCCTTGGGCTGCTTAGATATGACATGCACCTTTACATTCGACCAAGCTGGACCAATGTAAGTATGCATGATAAGTTATACCTAGTGTTTAGCTTTAACTTTGCAGCACCAGAAAACTCACCAATAAGTATGGAATAGAGTTTTATCTGAAAATCTGTAATCTCTTCAGACCAAGCCAATTATCACATGACTGGTCTAACTTGCACAGTGTTACTGGAGCCTTCTGAAAATCCTGTGCAGATTCCAGGTTTGTGAAAGTCAGTATTTGTTTCAGGCTGGACAATACCTCCCCTTCCCATGTGATAGTGTTTGGGATGGATAATAGGTTGCTCTGCACTGACCACTGCATTGTGTGAAATTGCAGGGAGTTGCCTCTTGCAGGACGCTCCAACAGCTCAACAGGGGGAAGGGGTGCTTTAGGGTGCACCTTGCACCTCAACTGTAGTACTTACAGGTTTCCTTGTAAAGAAGATGAATTTCCATCATGTCATAGGTCTGTTGGTGAAAGCTGTTGAATTGTCCATTACAAATCTTACTGTGAATGGCAGAATATTAATGGAGACACAAAACATACATCAGCTTAAAGTTAGGAAATGCCAGAGAGCATGTGTGACACATTCCTAGAAAACAGATCCATAAGTGACTGTATTTCACCTCATATAGAACTAGGCTGAATACATTGTAACATTTAGAAACCTAAGAAACTGAGGCTACGGTGAATAAAAAGCATAAACAGAGGGAGTTACAGCAGAAATTTAGTGAACTTCACATAATAAGGTAAATTAGATTAAGAGATACTAGCAGGGGAAGTTTTAGGTAAACCTTTACTTCAAGAGCTCAGCTTGTCTTGCCCCCTCCAGCCTTTTACTAACCCATAAGGGAATCTTGGGAAGTGGAGTTGGTAGTGGTGATGGGGTAATAAGGTTAATTTGTCAGGAAACGTCAAGATTTGCATATAACTTTAGTTGTCTCCAGATCTGCTGATTGTTTTGAGATGGGAGTTTCTCAGATATGTGATACATTTACTTTAATTTCTTTAAGTATATATGATAGGAACCCTTGCTAAAGATAACAATTATATTTGATTTTAAAAATATGTATTTAGCTCCCTTTATTTCCATTGCATATGCCAGCCTCTGTGGTGTTCTGCCACATTCCACAGACACTGGCAGGGAGGCAGGATAAGTGTTGATATTACATATCACTGGTATGTGTGGTATAATGTTGAAAGAGGTCCTACTGCTAATCTGGATGGCACAGTACTAAGGTGGCTAATAAGGCCCACAACCTTCAGCGTTGTACATTCTGATCAGAAGTAGGGATGAGCTTCGGGTTTGGGTTGACCATGGGTTGAGCCCAGACCCACGCTGGTCACTTTGGCAATCAATTTGGCCAGCTGTCCTGCCTACTGAATCTCCCCCTCTGTCTTAGCAACAATGGCGCTGTGTGTCTGAACCACACAGCGTCACTGGTTGATGGACACAGGCAGGCTCACCATAACAACCTATGGCACTGTAGGGCAGCTAGATTCTTAGCAACCAATGAAATGTGTGGGTCGCAGAGTGTCATTGGTTGATAGGACACAGACGGCCCTGGGTTTAGTTTGCGTGGACAGTTGTTGAAACCATATTTTAGACTGGGTTCAGAGAACATCCATGTGAACTAAACCCAGGCACATTTGGCTCATCACTAATCAGCAGTGACAACAGAAATAGTCCCACCCCATGATTTTGCATACACTGTGTGTGTATGTTTGGTGGGGGAAGGGCGGGGGCAGTGCACATTTTGTGACATTTAGCCAATAAAAAAGGACACAGTTATGTTTATACTTTGCCTAGAGTTCTGCGTTTATATTTTTGAAGAACGACTCCGGGGAGAATAAAAATGAACCCTTGCAGTGGGGCTACCCCTGCACTGCAGGGGTTAAGTGCTCGTCTTGGTTCAGGGTGTAAAATAAAAAATATATACTCACCTGATCCTCAGTCCCACCTGACTGCCTGAGCTGTCCCAGCAGCTTCTTCTACCCCCGACTTCAGCAGTCTAAAGACCCGTAATCATGTCTATTCACTTGTATTGGATGTGAGGATGCGGAGGGACATTCCACAACCCGAGCGGAGTGGGAGATAGGTGAGCTGTCACTTCCGTGGGACTAGTGGCTGGGTGAGTGTATCTTTGTTTATTTTACACCAGACCAAAATGAGCACTTAACCCTTGCAGTGCGGAAATAGCCCCACTGCAAGGGTTAATCTTTATTCTGCCTGGTGTTCTTCTTTAAAGAAATGAGCCTCAATGCGTTTCAATGAATACTAATATATTTGACTCAGTAGGAAGTATATGTGAACTATTAGTATGATTGCTATTTTTATTATTTACGGCACCGCTGTTATGAAATTAAAATATTAATTGCACTCGTTAAGACTCACTTATGAAAAGATAATTGATTTCAATTATTTTAGAAGGTACCAGCTGCTAAAGATTGTAGAGATCGGGAATTGTTTTTATTGGAGGTTTATGCAAAAGGTTTAATATTATGGGATGTTGGAGCCTAATAATATACAATGAGAAAAGATTGCCTGGCTTAATCCCTGTCGCCTGATATGAAACTATTTAAATGCATGCAGGCAGGATTTGCTTTGTCGATTTCTCACCTCTTCAATTCCCTTCTACAAAGTTTCTTGAATGAAGAAGAAAATGCCATAGGTGTAAGAATATACATTGTAACATGATTTCACCAGACCCAAATCCTCTGGGATTATGGGAAAGGTCGGCTAGTCATCATAATACGGATTACCTGTATCACTGAGTAGTGCCTGAAATAGGTTATTATCGAGACGTGAACATGCTAGGTCCTATTTATACATTAATCATCAGAACCTGTGCAGTGTAATTAGAAGTCACTTTCATTTTCTTGTAGGGAATGTCATTAAGGCTTAAACCGTTACTTACATGTTACTTACTTACTGGTGAAGAATTCCTTTTAGCGAGGCAGCACTATGTGGACACGTCACTGACAGAGGGAAATACATTACTCTTCTTGTTTTCTTAGGCACACCGGTGAAAGAGATAATCTTAAAGCTTAAAACCAGGAAAGAAGTTAAATACACATTTGAAATACATACTGTGTAGAGGCACTGTTTTATCCGCCAAAGGATTTGCAAATCTGTCCAGCAAGTCCTAAGATTTCCGCAGCCCTGCCAGACAGCAGAGATAACTTGGTATCCCACATTTTCTCTGCTGTAGTTAAAGGATGTGTACTCCATGTGTAGCCAGTGCCGGATTTACTCTCTCTGCTGCCCCAAGGCCAGGTTCCTCAATGTGCCATGACCTCAATGACATCGCCGAGATCACTTGTACAAAACAAGCCGCGGCTTCCCCACTCTACATTTAGCTCTGCTTGCCCAAAGCAGAGCTAAATGTAGAAAACAACTACCCGCCCAGCGCCCGGAACTGCATGTCCCGGGCGTCGGGAGATAGGAATTCCACACCCCTGCTGCCCTGAGGCCAGGCCTTGGTTGGCCTTGTGGGAAATCCGGCCCTGTGTGTAGCCTAATAATGAACTTCTCTTATCTGGTCTCTTGCGGTCTGGTAACTATGCCATTAAAAATGTTTTGTTGCATCTGTTTGAAAGTATTAAAAAAAATCTGTTCATCCTGCCAGCTACAAATTACCTGCCCTGCATCTTTATGTTGCACTCTCATCTGTTATTTGGTTCCCAGCTATTGCTTAGGTCTATGGAACCCATACCCTCTATGATTTCTGAAGAGGACAGGGTAATGAGTTTATAGTCTAAGGCTACATACACACCGGAGCGGCTGTCCGCGCATATTCGGCTGTACGGATACGCACGGTGCGGCTCCAAACAGAGAATACAATGGATTTTAATGTGCATCGTTCAGACTATTGCGGGAGCGCGCGGTACGGATAGTACAAGCACGATAATCCTGCAGATTCCGCACTTTCGTGGCTATTTAATAGCCGCAAACGAGTGGCATCCGTGCGGATTAAAAATGTTAGGGTTTTCAGCCCTAGGGCAGGTAGTATGTTATTGACAGGATCACCAGGAAAACATAAAGCAAACAAACCTGAAGAAAGAAAATAATTGCAGCCCCCACATCTAAGAATAGGTAAGCTGCAATATGTGATATTTTGTTCTTGGGTTTAGATAAACTTTTAACAATACAGCTAGGTCATCTTGTTTCCCCCAGCCTGCTAACAGACAATGAAGGAGCAGCAGTGGACAGATGGTCTCATCTCTCTGCTCACTTTGTTCCTATGTTACTAGCATGTTATTTGTCATCACATATGCACTGTAAGGGCCTGCATCGACAGGCTTTGGAATTGCTTCAGTGGCATCAGTTTGAGATGCTTGTGTGATTATTCAGAATTAAATGACAGGTGCATTTGACTTATTCCGGGCCACCTTTTGACCTGCTTCAATGAGATTTGCATTGCCATAGGCTCAGGGCCTATGATGAGGAAGTCCGAGTTGCTTCACAGCTTCCTGCCCAGCTCACTGATGTCAACAGTTGCCAGGAGCTCTGCGAAACCCTCTGGCTGGTGTCCCGCCGAGCTCCTGGCAACCAATTACATCAGTGAGCTGGGCAGCACACTGGAAAGTGCTGCTGGACCCAGTGATAAGAAACAGTCACTGAGAGAACACCCCAGAACAACCATTTACTGACAGCACACCCTTCCCCCCTGGGACCGGCCATTCACTGACTGCACCCACCTCCTCAACATGCCCCTTGGAGTCAAATAGTGTAGAGACAGCCCTGCATAGACTTGTAAAGAAAGGCAAAACCCATTCGAAGTGACCTTTGCTGATCTTCTTATCTCACGTCAATATCTTAAGGCCAACAGACAGGGTGTCAGTCAACCCAAATGTGATATGTTATTTATAGGCTGAACCTTGCTTCTTGTATGCCCTGATTACTCCAAAATTGAAAGCTCCCAGTGCTCAATTCTGCAAAATTAACTTGCCTTAGTACTGTCATTTTTAGCATAAATTACACAGGCCAATTAAGTGTAATACCATTAAACAGACAGTCTGGTTACAGCTGGGGTGTGCTGTAAATCATGTTAACAGCAGAGTATTAGCAGGTAAATGTTCCATCCAGACAGCTCTCTCAATTAAAAGAAGGGACAAATGATTAGGGATTTCTAGTAGGCAATGGTAGGAGGAGAATCATTAGAGAATGATGGCTTTCCTGGTGTAAAATAGGAGCAACACCAGCAATTAAGGAATTCATATCATTCCATGTTTAAATGTATTTCTTACATACAGTAAGAAGTGAGTGGAGCCTGGCGGGCTGAATCAGTCGCTTGTTATATTCTTGCATGCACTTATAGAGGGATCTCGCTATCATTCTGCTCTCGACTCCATTTGGGAGTTTTGGGGTCTACAATTTTAACGCATGCAATGCCCCACTGCCCTCTAATGTTCATGCACATTGTGTTAAGGCAGTCAATTCATTTTGAATGGGCCCTTAAAAAGGCTCAATGCACAAAAAAATGTACCTGCACTCTTTTTGGATCCTTCAGCACACTAAAACCACACACAGGGGAAATGATCAAAACTGGAGCAGACTGAATACGGAGCAGCTGTGCATTGCAACCAATCAGCTTCTCTCTTTCGTTTTCAAAGCTTTCAATCTGAACAAACTGAAGAGAGAAGTTGATTGTTTGTTATGAGCAAACTATGCTCCGGTTTTGATAAATTCCTGCCAAAGTGCATTCTCGTCTGTGCATTCTGGTGTGGTAAAGACACACCAGAATTCACATCTGTTCAGATCAGCTGTCCCCAACCTTTTTAACCCAGGAGTACTCCTAAAATAATTTTCAGGTCTTGGTAAAACCCTTGCAAAAACCAATTCGTTGGTGGTCAGTGGGGAAAATGCCCCTGAAGGTGCCCATACACTGTACGATTATCGTACGATAATCGCGGGAAATCCCGCGTTCATACGATAATGGCAAAGTGTACGGAAGGCGTGCGACAGTTTCTACTGTACGATCGCACGTCTTCCGTCGAACAAGCAGGCTGGAAAACCCGCCGAGAATCGTACGATTCTCGGCGGGTTACTGGCGTACTTGTTTGACAACTGCCGAACGTGCCAGTGTGCGCACGCGCACTGCCTGTTCAGCATTGCAGTCATCGGAAGACCGCCCCTCAGCGGGGCGGGCTTGCGATGATCGCAAGTATGATCTGCCTGTCCATGATGGGCACATTGTGCGTTTTTTAAATTACTTTACAACCCTCGCAAGACTTTTGTCTTGCGAGGGTTGTAGGTGTGTGCCCAGCTTTACATTGGTGTACAATGGTGAAGGGAGGAGCAGTGCAGACTCTCTGGTCTGTTCCCTGGTGGGTATTCAATAACCTGATGAAGAGCAGGTGCACTGGCGGATTGTAAAGGTTTTTTTGATGGGTTTTTGTTTAGTTTTTGTTGTTAAGGGGCATTCTATGGTTATGCATTTTATGTGTTTGTGCATTTATCAAATTCTTTATATGGTAATTACTATCTGAAAATGATGTTTTGTGCAGATGGGTATGCAATGTGTAATGCTAAAGGAAATGTTTAACTTAGGGTTTTCAAGGAACATAAGCATTTACACAATTAAAATATTATCTTTGTTGTTTTAAAAATATAAAAGGGTGGCAATTACAGAAAATTCCAAATAGTGTCATGAAACCTTTCCTGGAGATCACATACCCCTGCATTCAAGCCGAATACCTACACCCTGCTTTAAAGTGTATGTATAGCCAACAGGTTTTCTTCAATTTTGGATAGAGTATGAAAGGGTTAAAACCCACATCAGGTTATTTTTTCTGTGTGTGTCCCTCTAGGTTTTACTGTTTACTTTGCCGTTTACTTTCTGTCTTAATGCTGTAATAAGATGTAAAATGGAAATCTCCCTAAAGTGAGGGTAAATAATATTGTTTTGGAGGAGGCTGTGGGAAGTTATGTTTACTTTAGTTACCCCTGTCAGTACTGTGTCGTCAGATCTCATTATCAGTTGTAAATTAGATCTGTCCTAACAGAGGGTTAAAAACATAGAGGCATTGTATGCTAATGGTGGGAACTCAGTCTGTACCTCAATTTGTCCCTCTACTTTCATTTCCAAAATGCAAAGATTAGCTTGAAGCCTGCACAAAGGCCTTCATCAAAGAAACATCTAAATGTAAGAAATTATTTTTAGGTATGCTGTGCGAATAGGAACCCATAACAAACATATAGAGTTTTCTCAAATTTGATGACAAAAGTGAAAACACACTTTAAATCAGGGACTTTGGAGTTTTAATGGCTGATACATGTTACAGTCCAGGTTGATGGTCATAATGGAGTTGTAACTCTTGCCAGCTCTCATGATCAAGGCTTCTCTCTTTCTTCCATAGTCTGCTGTGCCCCCCACCAAGTGACTGTCCTCACTTCCCGTTCTATCCACAGGCCTCCCCGATTTCAAAGCCAATCTTTAAAGGGACATGACGGCTCTATTGGCACTTAAATCAAATAAGACAAAACTCAGGTTGACTAAAAACACAGTCAGGGCTTGTTTAGATGGGTGTTGTTTTCCTGTATTTCGGTTACTGTGTCACCTTGAGGAAGGTGGCCCTGCGCGGTCCCGAAACAGTGGCTTATTGGCCTATGTGACGTTTTACCAATAAACTAAAGTACTTTTTGCACCTTAAAGTACTGAGCGCCGGTTACTTTTCTTCTGTTTTACTGTATTTAACGTTTATTTAAAACGCACATCAAATGCAGGCCATCAGATTCTCGTTGACTTCAATGGAGTAGTGTAAATGACAGTTCATCTGTATCAAACACTCAACGCTCCAGAGTAGCATGTGGGTAAAATAAGATTTACCCATTGCTGCCAAATTCCAGCTAAATAGGCTGAAACAGGGAGAGAGAGCTGCACATCTAAGATGGAATTAATTTCCTGTTACCTGTAACAAAATGTCACAGAGCTGACCCTTTGTTTCAAGCTAGTCAGTCTCTGACATGGGAAGTAAAGATTTCTAAGGGGACAGATATTTTTTTTTAAGAGGCCTGCACGGTTCTAACAACTAAAAATCGGATATTTTAATAATTACAAAAACCTAGTTGTGACTCATTTAAAAAAAAAACCATTTATTACTGGATCTAGTCATTTTTCTGCAGTTCCACTTTAAATTGAGCCGTGCTTTACCATTGCACAGCATCTTTCTTACTCATATGTTTTATCACTTATTATTCATCACAATCAGTATACAACAAGAACAATTCCCTTTTGCTTAGTGCCTCATTAATCTCACTAATTCTTTGTGAAATGTTTGGCCATACTTTCTGATTAAGTCTCATTTATCTGAGAGTCTCAGAAAACAAATCAGATTCCGACTGTCATTTTTCTGATGTAATTTAGCAAACAAACAGACTCCTCTTATCGGACTCAGTCACATCAGTTCAGTCTGCACAGATCAACACAGACTCAATGGGCTCTGGCACACAGAAAACATTTGCTTTAAACGTGTCCTGCACACATTACTATGATGCCTTGAGGCGGATTGCAGTGCGTAGCATAAAAATACAGACATGCTGCATTTTTCCACATCACACAGCAGCTCACCTAAAGTCACTGTAGCTGCTCTGCTGCAATGCATAGAAATGAAAGGAATGTCATTTTGTGACATTTTAATAAAGTTTCCAAAAAGGACAACACACGTGTATTGTGCGCTAGAACAACTTGTTTTAATTTTTCAGCTTCATTTATAAAACTTCCTGTGTAACGGGGCGGATGACATTTACACGGGACTATCGCCCCTAGTTGGCGCTGATGATACCCATCAGCGCCATCTAGGGGTGATAGGAATTTTCTATACTCGTCAGCGTCATCTAGGGTAGCAGGTGCCATGCAAATGTATTATAAGTGAAGTCCTCAACCCCTTCCCCCGGCAAATCCTTCCCGTCGAGTGGACGTACATGTAGGTGATTTTTGTTTTCTGCAGGCACGCGTGAGCAGAAACCCGCCGGGAAGGTAAGCAGCCGTTACCGGCTCTATAGCCGGCTGATCGATTGTATAACCTCACATGGCGGCACCCTCTCTCTAAAAGCCGGAAGCGATGTCTATTACATCACTTCCGCCTTTAGCTGTCATTTCTCTGTCTGCTGAGTGCCAGAGAAGAAGCTGATGAAGCAGATCTCTGCTTCATCAGCTTCTTTAGGGGTCCGTAGGTGACATCAGGGGTCTTTATGTCTCCATAAAGAGGACCTGTTATTTTTTTTTAGCTATCACATTGGGGGATTTTTATCCCCCTAAGTGATAGCAATCAAGTTTAGTGTAAAATAAAATAAAAAGTTTTTTTTAAACTAAAAAACACCCAAAAAAGTTTTAAGTCCCCTGCGCGCATGCACTTATAAACGCGTCGAAGCGCCTATGTGCAAAAACAACAAATATGCCCCACATGTTACATATTGCCGCGAACATCGCAGTGAGAGCAATAATTCTAGGGCCATCACTGATAACACTAAACTGATGAGCGGTAAAAGCTTTTAAAGCATCGCCTATGGCCAATTTTAGGCATGGTAGTTTTTTGCGATTTTGTGGGCACACGCAATTTTAAAGCTTGACATGTTTGGCGTCTATTTACCCGACGCGACCACGTCTTTTATATTTTATCAAAAAATTGGGTAATAACAAATGTTTTATAACATAACGTAGGGAAAATAGTTTTTTTTTTTTTAAATCTGTTCTTTTTTCATTATTTAGTAAAAGATAAAAACCCCAGTGGTCATTAAATACACATGGCGTTACATGACAGAATAAATGTCAGTCAAAGTACAGCAGCGCTGAATACTGAAAAATGGCCTGGCGAGCAAGGGGGTTTAAAACCCTGGTCAGCAAGTGGTTAAAGTAAACCTGTCAAAATCCTGGGCAGTTCAAACTGAGCACATGACAAAAAAATTAATAAGCAGAGTTTACCTTCAGTGAGAACTGGATGTCAAAACAAGTAGTATAATCAGAAACATGGGCAGCGGAAGTTATAAAAAAGGTAAGGAAAGAAAAGTGAGGCTTTAATGCCTCCATTTCCTGATGAAGCGCTACATGCGCGAAACACGCAGAAAATTGAAAATCATCCACTCTATTGGCTCCAGATAAGGCTTTATACAGGACATTTGGATCGATTTATATCATTATTTATTATGTATGACTAGTCTGTTATCAATCATTATTATTACTACTAATATTTCCAACTTGTTATTCAACATTCCAATCATGTCTTTTACGCCCCAATCATGGAACTGAGTGGTTGCTGGAGGTTTTTTTCTATTATGATGTACTTATAGATTTTATTCATGCCCGTTTTTATATTATGTATCTAATAAAATAATATTTTTATCTAAGTAACTGTGTGATTCATTGGACTTATCGTTCGGTGCCATTAAAGCCCCACTTTTCTTTCCTTACCTTTTTGAGGGGTGTGGCACCAAACACTCAGGATCTGTTCACCAAAAGCTTTTTTTCCTGAAGTTATATGTAAATGTTGGCTTTTCCTATGAAGGTTGAGCTTGGCCCCACCCAACATCAGCCTCCCTAATGGTGTGAAGGCATGGAAGGCAGCGTAGCATGGGGCCAAGAACTTTTACAGTGTTATGTAATCCACTGCATCAAAAACTCAGCAGGTTCTCACCTATGCTTTTGGGAAAACAGCCTCTTGTCATATGATCCTGAGGTGAACTTTTTTCTCCTCTCCCACTGTTTAAGAGCTTATCAAGGAGATGTAAATCAGTAGAGTAACCTGGCTGATTTCTACTATGTTTAAATGAAAAGCAGCTGGTGGGCTGTGTGTCCTGCACCACACGGGCTCTTATAGAATAGAATACAGGCTCTTACATTATTGTAACTTTAAAGTTAGGTGACGGCATGTTTCTTAAAATGCCTGGCCAAGCACTGTACGGCTCACCATACATATTACAATCTGACCATACAATCTCTGTATAATAAACTTTAGATCTATGTGATATGAGAGTCTATCTAACCTATCCAATCAATGTATATCAAATCAGCCAGGCTCTTGCACCACATACTTGTTGGTAGATCTAAAGGAGATTGTACAATCAGATTGTAATGTGTGCGGTAAGCTTTAGAACTCCACAGCCCACAATCCTCAGAAATGATAAACTTAAAGTCAAGAGAAACTGTTACTTTCCTAGTTCAGAGCAAAGTGACGGGCTAACTTTCAAAGAAGATCCTCATTTGATACTCAGTTTGCATTGAGTACAGTAGTGCTGCTCAATGGAAGAATTTAATAAATAGGTATGGGGAAACATGTAACAGGAGGAGTGGCCAAACCTGGATGGCCAATCACCAAGCCTTAACACTGTCACCTGATGAGGAGAAGGCAGGATTTTACCATTTAAGCTCAGACACCATCCAACATGAAGGTTACCCAGGGTAGGAGTAATATAGTGGCATGGTGGAACAGGAAGGTTTAAGCAGGTGATAGGGTTTTTCTTACATGAGTTTCTTTCAGCTCAGTAAGTTAAGACCTATTAGACAGCCTCCCAAATCTCACTATTGGTTTCTCAATGTGATGGATAACGTCCCTGACCTAAAGGAAGTGGGTGAGGGAGGAGGGGGTATGCTAGAGTTCAAATTCCTGAGCTGAGCTAAAGATAAGAAAGTGCCCCAGGTTTTTGGTCTCCCAGGATGCTTGGGCAAATATCTAAAGATTCTTCAATCTCCAGATACTTTTTTTGGCAAGGAATGATCTAATAAATTGCAGTGGAGCATCATAAAATGTCCTACTTGACAGTTTGATAAATCAAGCCTACTACAGGAAGCATCACACAAATGAGATGAGATCTCAGGTTTAGGCTTTGTGGTTTTTGTGTGCCTCTGCTGGAGACACGGCTGTTATGGGAGCAGGGAGCAGGAAAGCTGTTTGGCAAAAGTATTTAATAACAGTAGCTGAAGACAACCACAAATGTCAGGGGAGAATACAATATATGAGAAAAAGACTGGAGGTTTTGAGCTGGAAATCAGTCACAATGGCTTATTGGCACAGCATGCCCTGCAAACACTGCAGATATTGAGAGGAGATCTGTCCTAAATTCACCGCTTGGGGCTCTGAGATTATAGTTCATTGTGCCCGTTATAAGCAGGGAATGCATGGAAAGATTACAGCTTTATTTTTTTGATATGTGAAAAATTGTATTCTAAAGATGTATTCCAGTTCATACCAATTAGGGATGCACCGATACTGATACTAGTATTGGTATTGGTGCTGATACCGAGTATTTGGGAGAGTACTCACCCAAATGCTCCGATACCTTCCCCCGATACCGAAACTTACAATCAGAGGGAGATTTCCTCTGACTGGCAGTGCCATGAGGAAACATGGAGCTGGCTTCCCGGCCAATCAGAAAGCCGAGTGGCGGGTAATGACTTACCGCCTGGCTTCCTGATTGGCTGGCTCCATGCTGTTTTTCCGACTTAATGTTGATTTGTGGGAAGCCGGCCTCCCAGCCAATCAGCCGGTCAAACAGCATGGAGCTGACTTCCTTGCCAATCAGGAAGCTGGGCTGCAGGTAATGACCGGCCTCCCCGGCTTCCTGATTGCCCTGTAACCTGGCTTCCCAGCCAATCAGCATGGAGCTGGCCAAACAGCATGGAGCCGACTTTCTGGGCAATCAAGAACCCGGCCAGTGGGTAATGTCACGCCACCCGGCTTCCTAAATGCCTGGGAACCTAGCCCCATGCTAGCGGAAGTACTCGTTTTGGTATTCGGCATCAGCGATTACCGAAAGATAAATATCGGTACTCATACTCGATACTGAAAAAACTTTATCGGTGCATTCCTACCTAAAATACAAAAGTGGCAAAACCATGCCTTTACAATGCATGCTGTAAAATATGTCCAAAGACACAACTTTTTTTTAGAATAGAGAATAGTTTAAGCCCTTGACAAGTTTATTTTTCTGCTATCCCATTGGGGAGATTTTCTTTCACTTTTTATCTTAAGACACAACAGGAAGTGAGAAGAGTTGTCTCCAAAGTAATCCAATATCCATTAAAGCCCATTTCTACCTCGGCGGAGGTATTTTTTTTAAAACAGTATAGGGGTATAGGGTACAGGCCCTTTAGTATAAGGGGTTCCTTATATAAAATGTTTATTTGTAAAATAAGGATTTTAAATTTAAAGAAATAATATAAACGTATTACTTTTTCATGTAGTTTATATGTTGTATAGTAAGAAAAAGATTTAAATAAAAATGATCAACAAACACTTTAATTTCCCTTCAGAGTGAACCTTTCCATTACCAAAGCATTTACGTATAGAGGTACCTTCATAAGCCGCTCCATAAGTTTTTCACTAAACAGTGCTAGTACTAATATGCAAATTTTAGCTTTTTGTCAGAAGTCAGCAGCTAAGCCTCCCTCCCCATCTCTAACTAGTCTCCCTGGCCACTGATATATCTAGAGAGCAGTGACACATACCTGTTATAGAAGGGCAAAGGTTTGTTTGATATTTGGACTGTGTTTTACATCCTGACCTTCTCTTTGGTGTTCAAATCAAGAAGAAAGATTGCTATGCCCAATGTGAAATTGTCTTGGCCTTAGAAAACAGACTAAAGCATAGTTTTTGTTCACTAATTATGCATTAGTGAGTTGCGCATAAGCTGACTAGTTTGTATTTGGCAGAGGTTTCTATAAACATTGGCAAGGGAAAGGGATGCTTTATTGCTGAACTCTAGGCAAACATATAAATCCATGGTTATTACGCATGTGAGCTGTTATACCTGCCAAAGAAATTGTATTTGTCTACCCAGTCCTGAGATTCAAACAGCCTACCTTTTCTCTACTTCTCTACTTCCGTGTCCTTACCCTGTGAGTGGACAATGAAAGAAGCAACACTTTCTTCTCTCCTACTGTGAGCATGGTCCTTGTCAGGAAATTTAAATGCAGGACACCTGATTGGCCTTTATAAGGAATGAGCTCAGGTCTGGACTGAACCTGCCCTAAACTTGAGCTCCTATAAACAATAAAGTGCCGGGGGCACTTCCACCCAGTCAGCTGTGGGCCAGGCATTCCCTGAGTTGCAGCTGCCTGTAAACAAAGACACAGGATGCTTGTCTTGATGTAATTTACTTAATATGGCCACATGGCCATATTAGGTAGATATTTACCAAATATAGGCATGTAGCCATATAAGGTCAGTGACGTCACTGCATCCTGCACTTTTGTTTATGTCAAGCTGGAGGTGGGGAATTCTCCACCAGTAGCTGATTGGGTGACACAGAATGAGCTTCCTGCCATGTGCAGTAGGAGCTCACTCCGGGTTTGGAGGGGCTCGGGTTCAAACCTGAGCGCTGCTCCTTCCACTCTCAGTCTGAGTGCTGCTATATAGGGGCCATACAAACAGAAGAAAAGCTGGCCACACTCTGGATTCCACTGGGATAGTTTATTGAAGCTTGTATCACATCACTGGTGTCCCACCCAAGGTCCACCCCCTCTAACACATTTCACCAAGTTACGGGTTTAGTTGTAGAGATGATCAATGGCAAGCACCTGGCTCATTCCTTTCCTGAGCCATGGAGGAGTTGTGCTTATTTTGTGTGTTCTTCCTACTATATAGGGGAGTACAAGATGATACATTACAAATATAAAATGCAGGTATTTACACTTCATTTAAAGATACATTTACCGCTATTATAATAAATATAGAACTGTAGTCATTTAAAAAAAAAAAAAATTGCCTGGTATTCATCCTCACTCTTTATCTTGTATCACAGTATCTGTATCACGGTTTGAGCATCTGAACTGCAAAATAAATCTACAGGGATTTCATACTTGTCAGTGTAAGTAAGCCTCACTGTCTGTTGTTGACAGTCTACCATTCCAAAGTCCAGTGTCTATCTGTGGACACCCTAACATTGGTTACACACAGTAATTGTATAATGTTTCATCTGTCAAATAATCAAAGTTTACTAACATCTGTGCAGTTTAAGGGTTAGTTCACACCATATGCAGTGCGTTCCGGTCCGATTCTGGCCGGAACGCACTGCGACGCATTGCGGCCGGCTCACTTTTTTGTGGGGCAGGATGGGCGTGGCGGGCAATTGAAGTGAATGGCACACTGCAAGCACTATTTTGATCGCACCGGACCGCAGGCACAATGTGCCTTGCGATCCTGTGCGGGTGATCGCATTGCGGCCGGAGGACGTGGCTACGGTGCCATTCACTTCAATGGCCCGCCACGCCCCCTCTTTCACTACAAAAAAGTGAGTCGGCCGCAATGCAGTGCGTTCCGGCCAGAATCGGACCGCAATGCACTGCATATGGTGTTAACTAAACCTAAGGGTTTTCCTGACTGGATTCCGTTTGAATAGACTGTGTATGTAGGCTTTGCCTCCCAACTTTTTGAGGCACTTTTAGCACAAGATTTTAGACAAATGACATACCCCTGCCGTACCACCAGTGTCAGCCACAAAGAATTTATAGGATAAAAATCATTGATTAAGCCCACAAATGCTATTTTTTACTATTACTCTATCATTATACTACTTTATTTTAAATAACAAATGCAGTCATTGAAAGGTTGGATGACAGATTTAGGGTAGCATAATATTTATTTTAGTACTTTTTTTTATTGATGCATTTCCTAAATATCCAACCAAAAAGAGGGACAAGACAAATGGGAGGAATTAAGGGAATTTGATTACAAATGAGGGACAGTTCCTCCAAATGAAAGACAGTTGGGAACTATGATATAGGTTCTCACGTCGAATAAGTTGCTGATCTAATTCTGCAGAAGTTTTAGATATTCAGGCAAAGCAGTGATCCAATACATTTTTTAAACAGTATTCCAAATTATTATTTGTTTTGTTTCATTGTATGGAACCTTGAAGTGCCTACACTATCCATTAACTATTCCAATTGCAGTCAATCCAAATTTTCATTAAATATTAAAAAATTAAATGTAGCGCTGACTTCAATATTTGCTTTATTCTCACCGAGCTGAACCAGGCATTACATCATGTGTCAGCTCCTTTCATGTTACAGAACAAAACAGAGATTTAGTCATTAAGAATTCCTTCCTGCATTCACAATCACTTTTAGAGTAGCGTTACCCAGACATTCATAGCAGTGGCTCTACAGCTGCATCTATGAGTTTTATTGAAGTAAATGTGAGCAGATGTAAATTTAATTCCAGGCCATTATTAGCTTGTTTTTGATTCTGCAGCTATTCAAGCAGGAAAAATGTGTTTTATGGGAATGAGAACTTAATGGACAACCACACAGGAACAATGTAGATTATGTACCGTATATACTCGAGTATAAGCCGTCCCGAATATAAGCCGAGGTACCTAATTTTACCACAAAAAACTGGGAAAAAGTATTGATTGACGCTGACTCAAGTATAAGCCGAGGGGGTCACTTTTCAGCCAAAAAAATGGGCTGAAAATCTCGGCTTATACTCGAGTATATACGGTACTCTATGTTGTGAGGAATCATCGCATCGACCTAATTGGATTGTGCCGCATCCATTGGCTAGGCAATGTATAAGGCATGCATCTTGTGCTGTTATTATCAGCATTGAGGACAAGAAAACACATATTTTCCATTAGACCTACACAACACAGATAGTGTAAAATTAATGACTCTTCTTGAAGTGCGCAGAGGGTTCATTTTCCAAAGCCAAATTCCACAGTGAATACCACAGTGAATGCGTTGCATTTTCATTGGCTTGTTTGGTAAATGCTACTTATTTAATGTTTCAGTCTAGATGCTTAAAGGAGAACTCCCCCCAGGATGAAGAATTCTCCCGAAAAATTGCAGCTGCACCTGAATTAAAGTGTTTCTTTAGCCATAGGGATTTTTAATAGTTTTAGACAGAATAAGAAATGGTTAGAGCTGCTTACAGGTTTTCATTGCTGTGTCCCCACTGGTGAGATTCAACCTCACCTGTCACCTGGACACAAACTAAAGGGAAATCAAAATGTTTACATTTGTCACTGCAACAGGAGGTTCCAAAAAGATCACCTGTTCTCTGACAATTGTCCAAGAGGGGATTTCTCCTTACTTTAGAGAGAATTCTACTCACTTTATTATTGTGTTTCTGGGACAGTAAGCATAAATCTGCTCAATATAATATAATTTAAAAAAATAATTGGGATGCTAACCATTTGCTATTCTGTCCAAAGCAAATCAATTGGCTAGAGATACACTTTATAAATGAACGATCATTTCCCTGAGAGTAAGTTTCAAATCTAGGATATTGGGAATGGGAGGAGGAACAATTTTTGAGTGGAAACACACATTCTAAAATGGCTAATGTATCTCTGGAAACCACAGAAGCAATACAGATTCCGCAGAGGCATGTTTCAATTTCTGCTACAGGTTCAAGGCTTTGTGGAACATTTTCATTTACAATGTGCCAAAAAAAAAAGAAAACACAGGGAGACAGTGTTTCACTTTTTCAGTTTCTACGTTTAAATGAACCAATACATAAATATTGTATGATTCTACAATGAACATTAATGACTCTGCTTAAAGAGAGCTTGCCATCCTTTTTTAATTAGTTGGCACCACAAGATACTGGATGTTAGGCAATTATTCCTCCTCTGTCTGTCTCATTGGTATTAGTTTCAGTTAGTTACTGGGGCCTGACTTCATGACTAACCCTGAAAACTGCCATTTTACTGTCCAATGGGAGTGACTCAGGGGCCAGTAAGGAGACTCTAACTGGACAGGGAAATTGCAGCTGGTGGGATTTAGCTCTAAATTATAAAAAAGCCAAATCCAAGTAACAAAGGAAAACTAGTTTCGAATTGGCACCCACAAGGGGGTTTTCTAACTAACAATCATAGTAGCCAAGAGTTTCTGCTCTTAGGTAGGACTTCTGATTTTAAGTTTACAATAGGCTCACTATAGGCACATTTACCCACGACAGCAGGAATCTTGTCGGATCTGTTCTTAGGCAGGGCTTTTACTTTGCTGAAATTTATAATGGCTGCCAGGTTCACTTTAGATGAAGCAAAAATATATTGCATGTGGAAATGCATTCTGGTTTCTAGGTATATTCAAAAACCTTCCAAAACCAGGAAAAAAACAAAAAGAGGTAAGATAGAGAAGTGATAAGACAATATCACCCTCTCAATGTATGGTTACAGTGCGCTTGTGCCCAAAGTATGAATGTTAAAGTATTCACATATTTAAAAAAAAAAATGACCTCCTAGCTGCATGTAATGTGCAGTAATTCATTCTCAAACATCCTCAAAGATTATAAAGAAAACCAAAGTCAGGTTTTATTCCGTTTCTAGCAGCTGGGATTTGCTTACATTTGAAGGCTGGCAGGCTGCCAAAATCTGCCAAAAATCTGTGCCTCTCTTGTGAAATTTGAAGATGAATTTCTCCACAATGACTATAGCTAAACTGGATGGACCTTTGTCTTTATTCAACCTCACCTACTATGTTATTGTCTGAAACAGATTTTACAGCACTAGAGGGTTGAATTTGTTCCTAATGACATGCTAACACACAGGTACAGTAGGTGCTGACAATGCTGCTTTGCCACATACCGCAATACATGTACTGTGCATTGTGTTAAAAATGTGCTTCAGGTCTGTTTACACTGTGTTGTAGTGCTTTGACAGCCTATTCAAAATGAACGGGGTGCCTTAACACAAGGCTTGTTAAGGCACATGTGGCAATGCTGTGATTTTTCTCACACACACACACCCCCGGACTCTACACTTTTCTTAAGGTGCCCATACACCTTACAATTATCTGTAGATTTTCTGTGGTCAGATGGAAAAAGTGCAACAGATTGGCCCAGGTGGAGATTACTCCATCCACACAGTTAAGTGTAGATGGAGGAATCTGTTGCACCTTTTCCATCTGACCACAGAAAATCTGCAGATAATTGTAAGGTGTATGGCCAGCTTTACATTTCACAGGATGCAATAGACCAGGCCAGTCCTGACAGGGTTAGTGAGGATGCTGGGAGGGCTGGGGAGTTTAAGCCAATCTATATAAACCCATAACAAAAATATAAGATTAGGGTGTATGTCACAATCCAGCAGGTATAATTATTATTGAATCTCAGCTGCGGATCTGGCAATCAAAGATTAAGGGGTTGGTTCAGTCTGGTGGAACCCTAATACACTCAGTGCGAGGGGGAACCGTTCCACATCATGTACCCCATCCTGTGTATGGTAAAAGGCTTGTTGCCCCGGGGGCTAAAGGCTTTACTAATTAGTTGCGGCACTATGATTAAGACACTATGGAGGTGTGGGGGAATAGTAGTTCCCAGTATTCTCTGTTTACTCCTAACTGATACAGTTCATCAATTAAGCATTGGCAGATTAAGGTAGGAAGTAGCTATAAAAAGGTGGGAGAAGATCCCCATATACTTTCGATCTGTGTGTGTGGACAATGGTTAAGTTAACTGACACAGTTCATCAATTGAGTCTTAGCAGATTAAGTTTGGAATTAGCTACAGACAGGAGGGAGTAGATCCCCATATACTTGTGGTCCGTGTGTATGGACAATGGTAAAGTTATCTGACACAGTTCATCAATTGCATTAGCAGATCAAGGTTTGGAAGTAGCTACAAACGCGTGAGAGAAGATTCCCATATACTTGCGGTTGGTGAGTGAGGACAAATGGTATGTGAAGCCGGTTTTTGGGAGGATGGAGGCAACCTCTGTGCATGGGTCGGTTGGGGGGTCCCCTGTATGCAGTCCCAGTGTGACACTCTCCAGCTATGTCTGTTAGCACGCTGTTTCTCTCCCAGAGCCACTCGCTCGACATTCCACAACGATAGAACGCCGAAAGAGTGGCTCACCCGTGTTTTTGAGGAGGAGCCGCGGCCTGCGGGAGGAGTCGGCCGTGACGTCATGGACGGGACAGCGCGCCGAGGACACGGAGCTCTGGTCCGGGTAGGTCTGTGACAGTGAACTGGCACTTTATTAATTTAACAAATGATGTATGACAGTAGAGAAACAGCAGTAAATACCAATGTTGAAAAAAAGTCTATTGTTGTGGCACGGCCAGCCTGACTGGCCAAGTGCAGAATCTACAGTCTATAAAAAAAAAAGTAAAAAAGAATATCAATGTCATATTTTAGCTGCCATTAGTATAGATTAGTACACCCCTTCCCTGATTACAGCTTGGCTGTATTTGAAATGACACTTATAATAGTGGCTTGTGAGTGCCATCTCTTCCATTTTCTTTTTCTTCTTTTTTATCTAATCCCTTCACTGGCAGAAAATGAGAGCAATTTCCTTTCCCGCTGCTTCCTTTGGCTTGCTGCAGGATTTACGTTCTGTGCAATCTGACATCCCAGCTACTGATTTGAAGCACATGCCCAGATGATTTGTCAGACTGCTTGCTTAGCTCCACTCTCTAAAGGCTTGCTCCCAGCAATTCCTTTGATACTGCGTTCTTTGTTTATAT
The DNA here is from genome assembly GCF_000935625.1 of Nanorana parkeri. Lineage (NCBI taxonomy): Eukaryota > Metazoa > Chordata > Amphibia > Anura > Dicroglossidae > Nanorana > Nanorana parkeri. The sequence goes on from NW_017307367.1 coordinate 341,401, forward strand.
ACGCCCTTAACTTTGCTTACATGGTTGCTTCATGTCCCTGCAGTTCAGCTGTCCCTATTGATCTTTTGTCATTTCTCATTCCATTTTCAAAGGTTAAAAAGGGAGATTGCAGCTAGCCCTTCTCTATTCCTTACAATTTGCTGGTCATATACAGGTGAAACTCGAATAATTAGAATATCGTGCAAAAGTTCATTTATTTCACTAATGCAACTTAAAAGGTGAAACTAATATATGAGATAGACTCAACATCCTTTTACGTGTTTCGTAGAGTAACTTTCTCAAAAAGGAGTCATGTCACATGACTCCTTTTTGAGAAAGTTAATCTACGAAACGCGTCAAAGGATGGTCGGTCTTCACTTCTCATAGCTGATTTTCTACTATACGTTCTTAAAGCCTTATCAGTTCTGGATTCTTGTAAGTGCATTCATATACTTTTAAAAATAAATAAATTGCACTTGAATACTGCACTTAGAGTGTTCGCCTCCTTTCTCCATTTGTATCCCTTGTGAGATACCTATAGATACACGCTGCCGGTGCGGGCGTTGAGGCGTTGGGACAATCAAGATTTAAGATCAAATTACATCTGATTGCCTGACTTGGAGACTAAAGGAGAAGATGGATTATTAGAACTTTGGAATGTTCCGGTTTTTTCTCAATCAGTGACTGGTTGGTCATATTTTGGAGGATATTTATCAGTGAACCGAACAGATTATTCCTCTGAATATCACTGAGAGAAGGAGATTAACTGTTCGTATCCCGTCTCATATAAACTGCAAAAATTCTTAAAAATTGATTGATTTATTTTTTTTTTGCTTGTTGGTACATGGTTGGTTTTTATATTATTTAACTCCCTGTATACACTTTGAGGGGAGAATTAGAACATATATTTGATTTATTAATTCATATTTATTCACTGCCTATTTTTGGTCACTGAGACACTATCGAGTGTGTGCATATTATTATTATTAGGAAGATTATATTTTCACGATTAGGTATTTGAAATCACTACCGTTGTCTACTAGATCAAGTTCACACATGCAAGAGTGTTAAACCCACGGGTTATTCATATAAGGATTGCAACTAGGTTGCTGTATTTGTTTTGTGTTACGTTTGTCACAGATTACTCAGAGCCACACTAAGTGATCGTGGGGTGTTTGTCACACAACAATTATTGATGTGAGGTGGATGAATACAAGTTTCACGTACCACATGCCTAAATAAGCATTTTGGATATTTCCACACTGATTATGGCTCTCTCTTGGAACTAAGAAATTGGTCCATATTGAGGGTTTGATCATACACGTATCGATCACACATTAGGATAGAATATTTGGTTATTTGTATAGATGTTTGAGTGTTATTCATGATATTTTCCACTTTGGAATCCACATTTTTTTAGATCAAGCGCAACTTATTTACCATATCAGACATCTTTTTCATACATAGTTGCTGCTGGTCCTATAAGCTATTTAAAACTTATTCCTAGCGCAGTGTACCTTGGAACCAATATCTCATATATTAGTTTCACCTTTTAAGTTGCATTAGTGAAATAAATTAACTTTTGCACGATATTCTAATTATTCGAGTTTCACCTGTAGTCAGCCTGGGTTCATTTAAAGGGAAACTACAAGGTCCCATTCACATTATTCAATGTGGCACTGCACATTACTCTAACACACAGCAAGGCACAGCTCTTTGTGCGGTGCATTGTCATTCAGTTGCAAAAAATAATTTCCTGTAACTTCCTTTTGTGCCTCAAAGACAAGAAGTGAAGGAAAATCTTCCTAGCAGAACACAGACAGCAACATGTAACCTGATAATGTTCTATCTATCCAACAGTAAAAAAAAAATGGCTTCACATTAATACATGATAATGCCTTAAGTAAACACGTGTGTTAAAGCAACGAATAGTGTAAATGGGCCACCAATGGTTCTGGTCAATTTTATGGCCAGCTTTATATTCAGTATATTTAATTTAATTAAAGGTATGAAATCTTATTACAAAAAGCAGTAAGAGGATCTATGCATTATGAAGAGTATGCTGGCCTTTTAAATAGCAGACTAATTTCATGCTTTCTGGCAGATTATGTGAAAACACCTTACTGTTTTTGCTTGTAAGCATGTCTTACTTCGGGCAAGCCGGGCTAAATGTACAGCGGACAAGCTGCTCGTTCATTTACAAGTGATCTCGGCAATGTTGCCAAGATCACTTGTATGCGTCCTTGGCTGCGGGCTACCTCTCCCTCCCGCGGGCTACCTCTCTCCCCGCCATTCTCTGCTACGTGTAAACAGTGAGAGGGGAGAGCTGCACTCACAGCCCTCCCATCTAAGCTGTCACAGGAGTTCTAGCACAGTGCTGTGCTAGAACTCCTGTATTGGAGGTGACAGGTTCAATAAAGAGAACCTGTCACCTCCTGTATTGGAGGTGAAAGGTTCAATAAAGAGAACCTGTCGCCTCCAAATTTTATCAAAAAATAAATATAAAAAAGTTAAAAAAATAAACTAACCCTGCTGCCATCTGGTTGCCAGTCTCCACGGGGGTGGTGGGGAGAGTAAATCCGGCCCTGCCTACCACTGGCACGCGGGTGTCTGTGGGGGAACCAGATGGGGATGAGCACCGATCCACTGTCTGATCATCTCTCCAGTTACTGAGCCCAGAAGTGACAAGGATTTTGTCACTTCTGGTTTCAGGTTATCATTCCTCAGGCTGCTGTGGCCAGAGAAGGTGGTTAAGAACAATCTGTGCTTTAGTGGTCAATAGTTGACATTAGGGGTCTATTATCTGGACCCCCAGGATCACCATAAAGAGGTCCTGTAACTTTCATTATGCTATCACATAGGAAGCTTGTTAGACGAAATTTATTTTCTTTATGTCTATATATATGTACATTATTTCTCTCATCTCAGGCAAAAGTTTTATTTTTTAAATATTTTTTTTATTATTATATAACTATAGTCAAGGCATTGGAGGAACACTTGCAGAAGGAAAATGTACAGCCATAGACTGCCTGCCCCTCCACAATGCAGGAGGAAGATCAGACAGCAGCAAAGGAGGAGGGAAATCCTCAGACCAATGGGAAGGGCAGGCAGCAGCAGCAAAAATCAAATGTAGAAGTAGGCTGCCTACTTTTCCCTAAATCAGGGCCATCCAAAAAAAAAAACAGGCTAGCCTAAAAGGAGAAGTAGAGGTGCTGCAACATGTCGATAGCCGAGCATTGCTAACGTCACCTTTTCCTTCTACTCCATCTTCTCTTCCCTCTATTCTTCCTCCTCTTCCTCCTTCACTTCTTCCTCCTTCAACTCCTCTCCCTAATATGTGATTGTGACACAAGGAGAGGCTCTTGGCAGCTGGGGTTGTTTGGGGGAGAATTTGTCTACTAAATCATACATGGTGAAGAACTGCTATAAAGTACCCACTTCCTCCAGATCATAGACTGGGTGGTCAAACATTTACACATTCTACCAGTCATTATCATTTTTGATAATAAGCCTGTCTCTGCCCTGGCCAAGCAAAAATGGGCAGGGATAGCATTGTAAATTATTGTCAGCAATGAAGGATGCTGGAAGAGGGACCCAAATATACGTTAAACTAAGAAAAGAACACTTTTTGGGTATATGTGGATATGCAGGGGGTTGCAGGGGTGAGGGTGTGTGGTGTTTTTGGTGCACAGTATTTTTACTTATTTCCTATGCTCTCCAGCTCCACCTAATGGCCATACTATGTTATTACATACACTGCATTCGAATTGATAAAAAAAATACACTGTATTAAGAACACTCATTTTTGGCATTATTAGTCCAAAACAAATGTTCACACATATTCATAGGGTGAAGGCAGGGCCTTGCTAATTGTTTATAAATAGACCCCATAGTGAATAATAAAACAAACCTGTCACTTTTTAGAAAAGCTAGAGTTGAGGAATTGTGGTCAGCACAAGCAAAGGCCCTGAAGCTGTTTTTCTAAACATACCTTATTACCACTAAGAATCTACTTTAAGTAATGTGTGGGGGTAGTTTATAATAAGGAAGAAAGACAATAACAGGAGAGAAACATGAATATGAAGGAATGCATGCAGTGCAGCACCAGTGATAGCTGTCAGCCAAGAGCTAGTCTATCAGTAATTTTACATTGTTATCAGGTGAAAAGTGGACCGCGGATAATCAGCATATTCAACTTTGCAATCAGAATATTTTTTTTTTTTTTTTTACCATGGTAACCATATTTTATTTTCTACTCTATAACTGTCAGTCAGGATAGTTTGTTATCTATTAGATTTGTCTATTCTACACCTGTAGAAAGTATGTGTTATTATTTCCTCATGACTTTTATTATCAGTGTTATTATAATAAATAGCAGTAACAGCAGTAATATTCTTATGAAGCACCAGTATAGTCCAATGCACTTTGTGACAATGTTTTAGGAACCTCTGCAAGCACAAATCAGTGGAATCTTAGCTATACTGTGATGCTACATGGGATGTGTAAATCAGTACTTGATGTATTTAAAGATACTGGATAGGCAGTGTCTACCTTGTGAAAAGCTGAGAAGAATTTCCTTACATAAGAATGTACATAATATTTAGCTCTTCTGTACAGCAGACAGCTACCAGAAGCCTCTTGTGCTCTTCCCTGGCAAGTCCAATTCTTCACCGTTGCTTGTCTGAAACTCACACTGACTGCTAAGCAGCTCCTGTACAGTGGGGTTAGCTTTTGTTCACTTTGCGATGCAATCCCGAATCATATCCTAATACAATGTTAAGTGTGCTGCTGTGCCATCATTTCCAAATGGCACCCCAACGCACTTAGCCAGTGCATGTGCTTGTTTCGCACCACATCGCATGGTAACCTATTACTATTCAATATGGTGTGATGAGCTTTAAAAAACAGATGCATGCACTTTGTCAGCTGCAGTAGGGAGCCCGTTCAAATAAAAGAGCTGCCCTACTGCAGCGCACCACAATGCACCCCGCAGCCCCTCTGCGATGGCACATCGAAGGGGTGTGAACGGGGGGCATAGCATTAAAACGTTTTTCCACTTTGAAAATCTGTTTGTTATGTGTTCTCATTCACACAGCATTCCTAAATATATATATTTTTTAAAAACGTCTTACCCTTCCACCCTTCTTTGTTTGGAGCAGTATTATACAATGGATAGTACATGCAGCTTTTAGTGGTTAGAATAGATGGCAGTGTACAGATATGAGGACAGACTAAGGGACAGTTTTTTTAAGTGTATTAACATACAATGCCCTGAGGTTTTTAACCATTTGTTAGAACAGAAAGTCCAGCTCATCTAGTTTACAAGTGATAATGAAATCTGCCAGCACAGTGAAGATAGTGTTAATTATGGCAAACACAACTCCCGCAGCCCCATTAAACATTGAGAACTAAGCAGAATTTGTCAGTTCTGGAGTTTGCAGAAAGGAGCGTCTAAAAAGGCAAGCTGCACTTTTTTTTTATAAATTCTTTTATTGAACAGGTTTTCAAGAATACATGCAACAGAAAGTAAGTAAGGGAAAAAATTTCCAATACCAAAGCAGTGGACGCAGCCACCGATCACGTACAACTGATAGACGTCTTCAAACAATAATATAGTTATAACTGCAAATGTACTCGTCACAACCCTAGGGCAAATTAGGATGATTAGCCCCGTTGGCAACACCTCAGCCTGTGGACCATCCGGACTCCACTGCCTAGGGGGCCTTTTTCTCGAGTGCAACTCAATTGCCCAGTTATCTAGTGTCTCACCGTAAGAATGAGAGGAGCTGCTCAGGTCCATCCTGAGTGGATCTAAATTGTATTCCGTGCCCAGGCTCCCTTACTGCGGTGTGTGTTGGGCAACTGGACTCTTGCAGTCTCACCGGAGTTGCGGCAATTTGGGAGGTAAGTATTTACATACTATACGTAGGGTCGTACAGAATCGCAGAGGCATAGGAAGTAAACAAGATAGGTAGAGAGAAAAGAAAAGAAGGAGGGGGGTCTTGAAACAGAAATGGGGGGGTAGCAGAGCAGGAGGGAAAAGGGAGGGGCAGGGGGGAGGGGTCAGGTAACCCGTCCACCAGGTAGTGCTAAACCGTCAGATCCAAATACTCCTGTGTGGAGGTAAACTCATCCCACCAGAACCAGGTAGCTCCGAACTGGGCCCCGGTCCCTTTGACAGAGATAGTGAGGTCCTCCATGTGTCGAATGTCCCGTATCTTGCTGAACCACAGTCCCGTTGTAGGTGGGGTAACCTGTTTCCACATTGCCGGAATACAGGCCCGTGCAGCATTAATGAGATGAATTAAGACCGACTTCTTGTACCCCTTCAGGGAGTGTGTGTTATGATGCAAGAGGTAGAAGGAGGGTGTCATGGGGATCGGTGTGTCCGTAAATTTTTGAGCGATTGTATGTACTTGAGTCCAGAAAGGTAGTAATAATGGGCATAACCAGAACACATGCAGCATGTCTGCCGGGGAGAAGCCACATCTCCAGCAAGAGCCACACGCTCCAGGGAAAATCGTTTGTAATTTTTTTGGGGTCCGATACCATCGGGTGAGAATCTTGTACCCCGACTCCTGGTATCTACTGCTGATGGGTGACTTCAAGGAAAGCATTATTATTCTCGTTCTTTCATACGGTGAAAGAGAGATACCCAGCTCCCTCTCCCACCCCTCCAGGTATGGCAGGGATGACTCAAAGTCTGGGGCCAACAAGAGCTGATAGCACAATGAGAGAGGTCTCATCAGTGATCCGGTGGAGGTGCATTCTCTCTCGAAACTCGTGAGGGGCCAGGTCAGCTCCGCTGGCGGCGGTAAAGATGCCAAAAAATGCGTCAGTTGGCGGTGACGCCAGAATCCCAACGGAGCCAGTGTAGGGTCAGTGGTAATCACCGCGATGGAGGGCCACTCCGACCCGTGGAGAAAATGTTGGGCTCTAAAGTGATCCTGGTCCTGCAAGCCTGGGATGAACTCAATTAATCTGTACCCTGGCCGAAGGCCGGGAATACAGTGCCATGATCCACGACATCATGCTTGGTCCTAGCCCCAAATATTCCAGAGTGGCTCTCATAAATGTCCAGTCGACCCTGTCGAAGGCTTTCTCAGCGTCCATGGAGAACAAAAAGGCAGGAGTCGCCTTCGACATGGCCGAATGTATGAGGTTCAGGGCCCTAGTAGTGTTGTCCCTTGCCTCCCTGCATGGGACAAATCCCGCCTGGTCCGGGTCTATCAAATCCCCAACGTATGGGAGCATACGCATTGCCAGGATTTTGGAGAACAATTTGGTATCAACATTCAGGAGCGAAATAGGGCGGTAACTTGAGCAATGCAGTGGGTCCTTTCCTGGTTTCGGGATGACCGCTATATTGGCAGAGAGAGTGTCTAGCGCAAGCGCCATTCCTTGCGTGACTGAATTCAAGGCTCTGACGAGATGGGAGTTTAGGAGGGGGGCATATCTCTTATAGTAAATCAGAGTGAAGCCGTCTGGACCCGGGGCCTTCCCCGTGTTCGTCTGTTTTATAGCCGTACTCAATTCTAGTTCCGTAATCGGGAGTTCTAAAGCGCTAACCACTTCACTAGGGATGGAGGGCATGCCCGAGGAATCCAGGTAAGCTTGAATGCGGGATAGCCGCTGAGACACCCTTGTCTCTGAGCCAGGTTGTGGGAGGTTATAAAGGGCAGAGTAAAAGTCGCAAAACCGGTCGGCAATCGCTTCAGATAAGTGCAGCATGGACCCTGTGCTAGATTTAATGGCTGGGATGAACGCTTTAGAGCGTTGGTGACGGAGAGCATGGGCCATAGATCTGCTACAATGATTGCTGTATTCATAGAAGTGTTTCCTACATTTCGCCAGCATCGCTTTAGCCTTTTGTAGGCATAAAGAGCGCAAGGATTCCCGTAAAGCCGTCAATTGGGAGAGCACAGCCGGGTCCAAGGACCATTTGTGTTGGATCTCAAGTTGGTGGATCTGTGTCAGGAAGGAGGAGATCTGCTGGAGACGCTGGTGTTTGACCCGTGTGCCCAGCTTAATCAGGATGCCCCTGATATAGGTCTTATGGGCCTCCCATATCGAGTACGGGGAGCACTCGGAGGGGGCATTGAGAGCGAAATACAGGCGCAGGTCATCCTCAATTTCTCCAGCTAAGGCCTGATCCTGTATTAAGGTCTCGTTCAAACGCCAGCGCCATGATTGTTTCCCAGTCGTACCCAGATCCATCACTATCGAGATTGCTGCATGATCAGACAGGGAGATATTGCCAATGGTGGAGCGAGACACCAATGGTAGCACAGAATGGTGTACGAGGAAGTAATCGATGCGCGTATACGTTTGTCTGGCTGTAGAAACAAAGGAGTAGTCTCTGTCTGACGGGTGGTGGACTCGCCACACGTCAGCGAGCTGATGAAGATGAAGGCACTTTTTGAGGCGGCGCAATGCCGCTCTGGAGAGGTGGGAGGCCGATCTGGAGGAATCCATCAGTGGGTTTAGCAGGAGATTAAGATCCCCACCTATGATCAACACCCCCTCCTTGAAGTCATCCACCAACGTCAACACTCTTTCCAGGAAAGAGATCTGTCCCATGTTAGGGAGGTACACGTTCACTAGGGTAACCATCTGAGATTCGATTTTCCCTTTGAGCATAAGTAGTCTGCCCTCCTCCCCGGCTTGCATGTCAACATATGTCCAGGGCAGACTTCTGGACAGGACTATAGAAACCCCCCTTGATCTCTTATCCGGGGAGTAGCTGTGATAGGATGTCGGGAATCTGTGATCTGTGAATTTGGGTGAGTGCCCCATTCGGAAGTGGGTCTCTTGGAAGAATCCAATATGTGCACGATGCCGGTGGAGTTCATGTAATACCATGGTCCTTTTTTCGGGGATGTTGACACCTCTTGCGTTAAGGGACATAAGGCGGTAGGGAGGCATGGTAGAGCCCTGATGGCGGGGCCCGATGGGTGGAAGGGGGGAGGGAGATAGGCTAAGAGGTAGGAGGATAGGGGTCAGGCAGAGATGGCGGGATAGAGAGGAGGAAGGAAGGGCGAGAACCAAGAGTGGAGAGAGTAGCAGGCGAGAGAGAGCAAGTGTCAGACCAGCTGAGACTGGGGGTGCTGCGAAAAGGGAGGGCAGTACCCTAGGGGAGGAGAGAAGGGACAGAAGGACAGAAGACAGCAAAGGAAGCAAGAAGTATCTAAATGGAACCGAAGTTCATATAGAAACCCCCTAAAGCCGTACCTGACGGACCGTAGGGTAAATACTAGTGGGGGAGTCGAATCCAAACACGACTCGTGAGATGTTCTCCAAGTGGCATGCTTGTGAGAGCGTGGTTGCGTGTGGCACTTATTGGCTCAAAAATATTAAGTATGCCCACCCCGGGACCGGAGCAGACACTAGTAGTGGCGTGGCCAGGCTCCGGGTCGGGGCTGACCCGTGGGGGGGGGACTCTGCCTCGAGCGGTCAGGAATGGTTCCCGGGGACGGACCCCACCCCTTGCGTGGATCTAAGGAGAACGGGTTACAGAGGCGCCGCCTGATGGACATATATAGTCTGCAGCAGCAACCTGACATGTATGGGGGAAACTATGCATATAATTGGCAGAGTAAAATTGCATAAACATAAACAAGAATTCAAAACTTGAGAACAATCCACACAAAAGACTTTTATCTCCTCACCTGACCCCGGTTCCTCAGGGAGTGGTTGCCACAGGGGGGGGGGGACCCCTCCATCCGACCACCTCGGTGGTAGAGACCTCCCCATCCATGGCGCCCCCCCCCCCTCACCAGGGGTGAGAGACTACCCCTCAGGGCCTCCAATGTTGCCTCCGAAGGACAGTCCCTCCTAAAAGGGTCACAGCAGAAACAACACATCTATAGCTAATACCCTTGTTAATATAGTATCTCAGCCCGCAAATGTCAAAGTAAGCATAAACATAAACGTAAACCCCGCGTAAGCTGGGGGCGCACCGTCCCAGTAATCTGGCCAATGTCCGTCCCAGCGATGGGAACCCGCTGCGCCCTGCCGTCTTAAGCGATCCCCCCAGCGTGAGAAATATCAGCAAAAGGGAACGTCTCCAGCTCTGCTGGTACAGGTCCACACTGATGAGGATCCTCCAGGGCCTCGATTGTAGCTGTCCCGTAAGGGAAATCAACCCCCCCCTGGGATCAGAATGCCCCATCACCTTACAGTGGAGTGAATCCGGAGTAGATCTCTGAGTCAACGTCTGGGTAGATAAGAGGTAGTCCTCGGTAACGCGGTACCAGGAGGGTATGTGGTCTCGTCGATATTCTAGCCCCTGAAGTGGGAGAGGACCGAGGGGAGCGCAGAGGTTCAGACCCATCAGTACAAGGCCCATAAAAAACAAGAGAAAAATAAATGAATGAAAAATAAAGCCAATACCGGAACGTCCAGTAGGTCAGGGCATCCATAGTAGGTTAGGCCTCCACCGATGTCCTAGGATCTCCACTACTCCCCATGCGTCGGTGGTACGGGCGTGAGGAGCCAGATCTGGAGCGGGCCCCGCGCTGGGCTGCAGGTGGTCTCCGAGGCCCCTCCATGATGTAAGCCAGCCAGTCGTCAGGAGGTGGGACATCCACATGCAGGAAGCCGCCTAGGCCCGGGATATCTTTCGGGGAGCGGAGCACGTAAATGGACTCACCCTTCTTGACGATTAGATGAAACGGGAAACCCCATCGGTATGTCGCCCCCGTGCTGCGTATTAGATCCAGGACTGGGCGAAGGATTGCTCGACGCCTGAGGGTGTTGCGAGACAGATCCGGGAGGATTTGAATCTGCACTCCATCGAACTCCACGGGTCTACGTCGCCAAGCAGCTCTGAGGATCTCCTCTTTCGTGGTGAAGTAATGGACCCGACATATCACATCGCGCGGGTTGGGAGAGTTGGTCAGTCTAGGCCCAGCGGCTCTATGTACCCGATCCAGGATGATGGTACCAGGGTCCACATTGTCGAGTAGGGATGCAAAGATTGCTTGTACGGTAGGGCGTAGGTCGGGGGCTCCAGTGGCCTCTGGAATGCCACGGAGGCGCAGGTTGTTGCGTCTCCCCCTATCCTCCATGTCCTCCATATGGAGTTGCAGGTCAGTAAGACGGGGGTCTGGCCTTTGGGCAGCCGATTCAAGTGCCGCAATCCTCGAATCCATCGTGGAGCAGGATGCAGAGACCCAGTCCTCTCACCTCCCGTTTCACTTCTCGTAGGTCCTTTCGCAAGGCAGCCTCAACCCTGGACACCTTGGACTCAAAGTCCTGCTTGTTGGGGAGGTATCGTAGCAAGGCCCGGAACCCATCTGGCATGTCATTGGGCAGGTCATCCGTCACCTCTTCACCGTCGTCATGGGGAATTGGGAACATGTAACAAATATAAAGTAGTCAATTTGGCTACAAAAAGCCATGAATTATTGGCGAACTGTATGATGTGGTGTGTCGGTCAGTGTTAATGTTAAAGAAGAACTCATTCATCATCATACATATCACTTGGGAGAACTAGAGATTGTTCTAATCAACTGATAGGCAGTGGCGTAACTATAGCCATAGAGGCTGCTATAGGGCCTGGGGTTGAAGGGGGCCCCATTAGGTTGTTGAAGCAAATTAAATATAGAACATGTGAAGATAATACAGTGCTGTATCATTGAGGGTTAGAGTGGTTGTAATTGATGGCAGCTCTAATCCCCTGTAAAGTCTACAGTGAAGAGAAGACTTCATATCCACAATAGGAGTCTTTGGCATCTTGGCATTGTTACTCACAGCTCAGTCATCAATAGGGGTCTCTCCATTAAATGTTTGCTATGGTGCCCCATAATCTGTAGTTACAGCCCTAAAAGGAAATATTACTAGTAGGACACATATATGGAAAACATGCCAGAGAATATTACCCTTCCCTACTCTTGGCATGAGTCACACTTTAAGCATGAAAATAGGGAGGGTAAACTTTCCCCAAATTGGCTGCTAATTGGCAGAGGACTTGCTCATTAGCTGTTTGAGGCTACCACTATCTGAACAGCTGCTCTGGTTTCTTTACACAGCCTGGCTTAGAAAATCAATTGTTATTTAGTTCAAGCTGCACCATGTACACAGACCAACTTATGAAACCCACTGAGAACTGATCTGTTTCCTGTCAATGGAAACCCACTAAAGAAGCAATGGGTTTCCAAGGAAGGGCTACACTGTGCTGTAATAAGCTGACCAGCTGGTGTTGCTTTGGCAGTGTAGATAACATATGTTTTTTCCTTGCTGCCTGAAAAGTAGAAAACATATTTAGGACATATTACAGTACTACAAAATAAATCTTACTACAAACAGGCCAGTTCTAGACATCCTGCATGACATCTCTAGCAATAAACTTGGCAGAAACCTGGCAATTCAAGGGCAGGGCGAGCAAAGGTCAGTAACAGAAAGGCATATCATTCAACATCCAGGTAATCCTAAAGCAGATTCTATTGAAGGGGTAGTAATAGCTGTACAGGTAGAATTTAGCAGGCAGTAGACTTAAGGCCCAGTCACACCATATCCAAAGCGTCCTGGTGCAGTTTGCGCCCGGAACACAGTGGATCACTTACATGAAGCCGGCCATGTTCAGGGGTGGGAAGGGGCGTGTGCGAGCCATTCATGTCAATGGCACCCCAGACACGCCCCTCACCCGCACTGGAATGCGAGGTACAGGAATGCCCTCTGTTCCAGTGCAGTGCGATTTGAAAAAATAGTGCATGCAGCACTGTGAATGGCACCGAAACGCCCCCTCTCACCCCAGAACGCAGCTTGGCTTCATATATGCGATCCACTGCATTCCAGGCGAAAACTGCACCGGGACGCACTGGATATGGTGTGATTGGGCCCTCAAAGAGTCACTTCAACTAAGATGGGTTCTTCAGTTTTCAGAAGATGATGAAGAAATAAAACATCAAAGGTTTCTCAGGGGTTCTAATGGTGAAGGATCTGCATTTAGCAAAACTCCAGGGAAAATTTTCTTAACCCTTGCAGTGGGGCTACCCCCCGCACTGCACATGTTAAATGCTTGTTTTTCTCTAGGTTCAAAAATTACAATGTTATACTCACCTGATTCTTAGAGACTGAAAGTGCAGAAACATGCAAAGGTGGGTAGGAACATCCAAAACTCTCAGGTGGATAGGAACATAGAAATTATGGTATGAAGATCTCTCTGTAAGAGTATCCAAGCCATATAACTAGGGGCTGAACCAACCCAGCAGGTTCCCCTATAACAATGGCATGACTTTTGTCTAAAAAGGAAAATATAGTGGCTGTGTACCCTTTACTTTTTTTTAATACATTCTTGCCAGGTTAATGCAAAATATTGAATGTGTTGATAAAAATCCTGTTGTTGATCAGCAGCTCAAGGTATAATTTGTACACAGAACTGAATGACTGACTCAACACTTAACAGATAAGATATAAATGAGAACCAACCCACGTAAAAGGAGAGGATTAAAGCTGTGCTGTCTCTTTGCCTAACCCATAGTGCTCTCCGTCATTTATTAAATATTTATTTGTAAAAAAATATTTGAAAAGTTTTGAAACATAATCAAAGTTTTCAACTTTAAACCTCACCCTAACCGTTGACCCAAACAGTAACCTAATCTAATCCCTATAACTATAAGATCATCAGCCTTTGTTTCCTCTTCCAGCACGTCTTGCTGCTCTTTCTTCTTTTATTATCTTCCATTATCTTACACCATTCAAGACATAGCATGGATAATAGTGTTCATTTTTCTTCTGCATTTCCTCCTCTATCTGCTTCTTTCTCTGTCATAACAACTGTATCATTGTTGAGAAAACAATACTGCAGTATCCCCAATGCCCCAAGCTTGCCGCTTAGGATTTTATGACTCTGGCACCCCTTTCAATTTCACATTCATGCACTAATAACTGCCTAACCCTTTCAGCTAAGAAACATCTCTTGCATTCTTCCAGCAGTCCTACTCATGATAATCACCATTATAATAACCACCATTATAATAACCATGCTGTCACCATATTTAGCCTTGATTACTGTAACTCCCTCCCTGTAGTCTTGCCCTTGGCAGGCTTAATCTGCTGTTTCAGCCCGAGTCACATTTCCACTTCTATTCCACCACACTGTCCTTCTGTCAGTCTCTGCACTGGATTCCTTTAGTGGTCAGAATTCAGTTGAAAGCTCTAGATAAGGTCTGAGCAATCTGGCAACTTCTTGCATCTCCCTTTCAAGGGAAACTAATATATTTTTCATTTTAATTTAGTTATTAACATTTACAAGTTTATACATTTATAATACATGTCATTTTTCATCACTTGCATAAAATGTTTATTTTAAAATAGTCATTTCATGAAGAGTGCTCCCATGTCACTGGGTGAGCAACCCCTTCCCGCTTGAAAAAAATAAAGAAGGTATATTAAAAAAAACTATATATTACCTTTAAACTCCAGAGATAGATTCAACTGGAATTATTCTCTTGTTCACAGATTTATTCTCACTTCCTCCCTCGTCACCACTTTTTACTCACATCTCCTAGATTTCCCTTTTTTTTCTACAACTCCCTTCAGTATGTCAAAGGATATTCAACAGTCCTAGAAGGCAAAGGCAAAGACACAGGTATTTTTTTCATTTGATCCATCACACATCAAGTATGACTTTACTATTATGTCATTGAATGTGAAGTAAAAATTGTTTTTGATGTTTTAGACAGAGTAGGAAACTTTGCCAAGTTTTTTTTTTTTTTGCTGCCCATGCATCCTCTGGAGAGATTCACTCTGTATATGCCCTGGTAACCCTTGTCACTGAAACAGAAAGGGAGGGAAAATCCAACAATTGCGAGGTGTCACCAGAACAAGAGATGACAGAAAATCCTCCTAGAGGAAGACTTGCTCCAGTGACAACTGTCTTAGATGGAAATTTCTTGTCAGCCCCTATGTGACACATGTTAGGTATCACCACACACATACACACTGGAATGAGAACAATAATTCTAGGGCCATCATTCATGGTTAACTCTAAATTGATGACCTGTTAAGGCTTTTAAAGCATTTCCTGCTGGCATTTTTTTAGTATAAAATCTTGGGTTTTACAGACACACACAATTTTAAGGCTTGACATGTTTGGTATCTCTTTATTTGATGCAACTTCATCTTTATATTTGACAAAAGATGTGTAATATGTTCCATGTTCTCTAAAATTAATTTTATTGTATTTTTTATTGAAAATATGAGTTTGATAAACCATTGTGTTAATATCATGTGACAAACAAATCGCAGTTTCAGAAAAATCCCACCGCACTCCCTACTGGTATGTCCCTTGAAGCGGATGCTGTAGTCACTGCGGATGGTGCCGCTTGTTAATCCAGGTAGAGCAACATGTCACCAGCACACCGAAATTAAGTTTAGAAACCGTGAGCGATTTTTATTGTCGTAAACACATCTTGTCACATTGCAACGTTTCGGGGCAACTCAAGGTCCCTTCCTCAGAAAACAAATGGCAACTACCCCTATTTTATTCTCTAGGGTCTCTGCTTTCAGAAAATAGATCATATTTTTAGGGTTTTAAGTAATTTCCAGGCGTAAAATGTGCATTGCAACATGCTTGCATGAACTGAAAGAAAAAAAGCTCCGGTAGTAAAAGGGGCAATGCCAGTGTTGCACCCTGTATTTCCTTACTTTATACAGTACCACAATTAATGATGATGATGTTGATAATAACAATAACAAAAGTTTGCAGAGAGAGCACAAGGGAGGAGATTGCCATGAGGCAAGCAGTCATATTTTGCTAATTATACTATAATTCAATTAAAATGTGCTGCACTAATCTAAGATACAAAACAATTAAATCTGGTAACATGTTATTAATAAACTCTTTTTATATTTCTTTGGTTTTTGTCTGCTTTTAGCAAGGTCTTAAAGTAGATTGGTCACTAGAATTCATACATATGTCTGAATGCATCAGTTGTCCATTACGGTTCACTGCTTTAAGTACGGTACTACAAGCCTACGATAGTCTGTATTGTTATATGAAGACTGCACCGGTATCTTAAGGGGTCATTTATAAGAATTGGAGGGAAAATAACTGGGACAGCACTGGTGTGGTGTCTTATGGCAACCAATCATAGTTTTAATGTAACTTTTCTAAATAATGAAAGATGAAATCTGATAGGTCTCCTTGCTGGAGGTTCTGACATGAGGAAGCAAAATCCTACATCTACCAAGATGGCCACCTCAACCCAAAGACAGTGCAGAACAAGGCATGGCAAGTCTTTAATGCAGTAATGATCAGTCGCAGAAAGACCACAGGCATTATTGTCGACTAATCCCATGCTCCCTTCTTGCCTTTTTTTGGACATAGCTTCCAGAGTTCAGTTCCTTTTTAACCCCTTGCCACCGACTCCGGATAGCCCTCCGAGGGGATCTTTATTCCAGGAGTTGGAGGTGGACTTCATGATTGTGTGATCATTGTGATTAGCTGTCAAATTGATCCTGCTTCTCCGGTTTAGAGACATTGACCAGGAGCCATTGGTGAAGCTCAGTCAATGTGTTAGGAGCACACTAGTGAACTAGAACAGTGGGCTGGGTGATACACAGTTGGCTTTAAGAAAAACAAGGTGGGGTGATGCATATATGCATTATGCCAGTGGGAAGGTGTTAAGAATAGTTAGAATGATAAAGGATGGTAACTGATCGATTGGTACAGTTAATACATTTTATATACTGCTATTTGCCCTTGTATTGTAAGTAATCCTGCATGCATTGCATTAAATAGAATTCCTTCTACATATGCTTTATGTTCCCTTTTCTAGTACTTCTTCATTATTTAAGAACTTGTATAATATAAAATGCTTGTATAATTGGTATATAGCCGAATTTTTCTAGACCTGATATTTTTGATCATTTCTCTTTCAGTTGATTTTGACCATTTTCAAATATTACGTGCTATCGGAAAAGGGAGTTTTGGCAAGGTAAGAACACGATTATAAATTGAGATTTTGTTGCATTTTAATTACTAACTCGGTGAACAGGTTACTTATTTTATTTTGAGGTTTATTCAGCAAGCTAATGATGTTAGCTAATCAACATTAATACCTGGCAATTGGCAGAGTTAATGAAAGATAATAAGCTCTTGTCTTTGTCATTTTTGTCTTGTTTTTTTTTATTTTCCCCTTGCATAATTAGAAAGGTTTTGTCAATGTTACATTTTCATCTTCTTTTCAATGTTTGTAAGGCCTATCTTTCAAATGATTAATACAACATTAATAAAACAAGAAAGATTAAAAAGATTAAAGTGTATGTAAGCCCTTCTACATCACAATAGGCATAAAGCTTACGGAGACTAACAGTAAACAATTACACTATAATCACAGCAACAAAAGTAACAGAAATTTATATTTTTTATAGGTTATTAACCAGGTTACATGATTGATTTTCTTCTCCTCTACACTACTGTATGTGGGTGGGGCAAAGTTTTTTGCTGCTTTTTCTCATCTTCTGCCCCTGGCTGTGCAGAGCAGAGTTGAGCGAATGCAATCATGTGACCTCATCTCATGATGAGGCCACATGATCAAAAAAGAGGAAAATGTAATGCCTCCAATAAGGATTGGGTCAGACTAAAAAGTTAAATTATAAACCACCACCTAACTTCCACTTTATGGACCTCTGATAGGCTCCCTTCGGTGTTGTGAGGAGTCTCCCCGCTACATTTTGCCACGGTCGCTGAGTTTTATAAGATATAAAGGCTTGGTACCTTGACTACCTCACTCAGTTCCCTATTTTAGTTAATCCAGCCTTTGGCCCTGGGCTGCACTCCAACTTTCTGACAGGTTGGGATTTCTCTTCCCCCCTAGTAGTTAAAGATTTCTTCATTAACGGTACTATCCTAACCTAAATCAGATCTAGATTTCAGAGGTCCACTCACATTTTGGTCTTAACTTTAACTCAGAGACTTTCTTCTGAGTTGTAACAATAGGGACCATTTATCTATGTGGTGAAAATACTGATCCCCTTACATTGGAAATAGAGTGTTGCCCCTTCTTTTGCAGAATGGAGGAGTAGTGTTGATAAGGTTTCCAAAATGGAAGAAGCTAGAGCTATCTCAATAGACTGGATAAAGCAATACAACATGTGCTGGACCTCTTGGCTCTATTATAGACAGTACAGTGTATGTGAAATTAGATTCTCCCTACTTTTTCTGGTAGCAGGGTTTCATTCTTTCATCCATTAGACCCGGTGGCGGCACATTACCTTTTTTGATTAGCGATCTGTGAGGCATCCTGTTGTTTTTTTCTTTGCTGTTTTTTTTTTTTATTCTTTTATTTGTCAAGTTTTCAGACATATAAACATATGTATCAAGCAGGGGAAACAACTCCCATAGTAGAAGCAGTGGGCGCAGCCACTCTTTGCTGTTTTTTTGTTTACTTTCATTCATTCTCTCCCCTTTTTTTTTTTCCTTCCCATTACTAACCACTGAACCATCATGTTCTCAAACAATTCATCCCCACACAGCTACCTCCTCATGTATCACTTCTCCCTCCCTTTTCAATTGTAAGCCCTCAGGGGCTGGGTTCTCCTTACCATCTTGTCTTGAATTGTATTGTGATTGTAATGTCTTCCTTATATTGTAAAGCGCTATATAAATCCTATATTATAATAATAATAATAATCTCCCTTCTCATTCTCATTGAGCTTCCTTGAATTGGACATTCCCCCCTCTTTTTTCTAGATGTATCATTTTGTGTTTCCATGTAATAACTTTGTTGTTAACAATTTTATGTTTTTCTTTTTATTCCAATTTCTCTATTATTTTGGATACAAGATTCCTATGCATTGGGCCCTGATGGTTTTTATACAATATTATATCATGCTATTATTTTCGTGACCTATCATTATGCAGATATTGCATTTTCCATGCATATTCTAATTGTATTTTGTATTTTACGTTCCCTTTGCTATGTTGTATCCATGCTCTTTTTTCAAAAATAAAGTTATTAAAAGTAGTGTCCTTAATGGACCCTGTCAGGGAGTGGAAACTCATCTTGGCCTTTATGCTCCAGGAGTTGGGGTAGGTACCACTGTGGTGAAAAAAGCTCTGTAGATATTTAAAAATGAAATATAACTATTGTTTAAAAAAACAGTGTTTTGACAAAAAAACTGTGAAAATAAACCTAAACTGATGGGATTAAGTTCATTTGGAGCAATTAGGATTAACTAGAGTTAACCAGGGGTTACATAGAAAATAATCTTTATTAAAACCACAGCAGCTAAAGTTACAGAGAAGACCACAAAACAACAATGTGACCTGCAGTAACAAACTCTAATACTAAAACTATAAAGAAATAGTTACAAGTAGTTACATGGTTTCAATCCACAATCACGGTCGAAAGTTGTAAAAGTGTTAAGTGAAATACAAAGTCCAAAAAGGTCACAGCTTACCTTTTATGTGCAATCTTCAAATACTCTGCATTTTATTAGATGATTGGTGAAGTGCTGGACCATCTTCTTCTTTTACTATCATTTAAGCAGTAATTGCTCTAGTTGGTTCTTTCTTACACATCCGGACATCAGCCGTCAAAATCAAAACCAGTCTTGTTGTTAGCATATGCATGAGTCAGCACACATGGGTGGGGGTTAGGAGGTAATGTGGAAATTTATGAAAGCATGGCTTAAAGCTGAAGGCTTAAAGGATAATTGTACTTTCGTACGTTTAGGATTAAAGGAAGAATGCAGAGCCTAGCTGGGAAGATTTTGAGAAGTGGCTTTGGGGTGCCCACAAACTGCATTGCCGGTATCTCACTGGGTCAGGGGCAGTTAAAGGATAGGCAGGAGTTGTTGGGGTGGGGGTTTACTACACACTAGAAATTCTTTAAATATGTGTTATTTATCTGGTCACATCTTCTGCAGCTTTTTTTTTTTTTGCAAACATGCCTTGACCTGCTCAATAAGATACCAATTACAAATAAATACCCCTCATCCATAACTGAGAATCTCTTTAATCAGATCTCTGAGATTTCAAGTGGACAGACCTCTTAATTAGCATAGAGACAACGAAGGGCCCCAATGGAAAATAGCCTATCAAACAAGGGAAGTTTGACACCTTCGCCTGTGCAAGGCAAAAATCCTTGTACTTGCCCAGGGCTCCGGCAGCTCTCTAATCAGCCTTATTAGGCGGCCGCCTGAACGACAATGCTGAGTGCTTGGGGGGTGCTCAGCACCAAACCCATGATGCTCTTAATTCGGCCCTGGTCATAGACCTGAGTTACTAGTGTGTTCCCTCATGGTCCCCAATGTTTTCCACAAATCTCTCCAGAAACCAGCTAACTTCACTGCCTCTTCCTCTTCTTTGGGGAAGGGGGGTTGGGTAATGTGAGTCACATAGCTTTTAAATATTAATGTAAAGGAAATTTTAACTGATAAACACAGGGGGGATTGTTGAGTACTTTAACAGCAGGAAAATGATGAGACTTCTCATCCACTTAGCGATTATATTACATACTTAACAGCCTGCAGGTCTACAAGAGCAGTGACCCCAGTCGAAAGAAGAAATCACTGTGTAAAATATCCAGCTGTGCTTCAAAATAATATACTAAATAATCTAAATATAGTTTACCATCCCTCCTATCATGTATGCAATCAGAAATAGTACATGGCTTAAAAGAATTTTAAAGAAAAAAAAGTCTATGTTGTATTTTGGTTTTATTCTGTGATTTACAAATCAGCCATCCTAGGTTAGTGCCTATGGCTCAGAGCTTCCTTAAATAGAGAGAAAAACAATCTAAAATGAATTCATGGTTCTGGGTTATTTATGTCTAACCAATATACTGTAGAAATAGGCAAGGAAAGTCCTATTCAGCGCATGCTTAACTTTTCAGAACCATTCCAAGAATAAATGCAGTATAAACTCCAGTAAAGTTTGATTTTTACTTTTAAGACATAGAGTATCTGAGAAATGTTCTATTTTTTGCTTTGCTGTTTTAAAACAACATTGTCACTTAGCCTTTGGTCTGCAACATTTAAAGTGAACCTGTCCTTTGTCCATACTGAGCAAAGTAACTGTTTTATTTTTATACTGTATGCAACATAAGGTACGTGTACTTACAGTCTTCTTGCTCACTTGCCCAGTCCACCACTGGCCCACTGTAAGTTTAAGTGTAAGTTTCGGCTTGTTCATCAGTTCACACTTACCCAGGACAATGGTAGGGCCTCTAGGAGGGGCAACAGGTTTATCCTGTCTCCCTGAAAATCCAAAGGTAGCGAGTATTTCCCTGGAAGGCCACAGAGTAAGATAGCAGCAGAGGAGCAGTCAGAAAGTATATGCATCTACTTTGTTCTTTATATAGTGAGAAAAAAATTATTTTGCCCAATTTAGGGAATATACATGTTCACTATAGCCAAAATGGTTTTCTTTTATTTTGGATAGAGCAGGGAATCATTAGAACCATTACAGACAGTGGTCTGTATCCACTTAGAGGACAGTTTGGGTGATTGCAGAAGCATTCTTGAGGGTAGAGAGGCAGCAGAAAGTACTGACAATGGAGCATTACAGGCTCAGACAACTGCGGAGCATGCCAGAGACTGTGTGGAGACATAGTTGTCACAGAGGTGTACAGGGTGCACTGGGGTCACAAGATGACACAGAATGCTCCTGGGTCAAATGATGATACAGGATGCTCAGGGTGCAGTGGTCACCAGATGACACAGGATGGTGAAGGTGTACTGGGGTCACGGGGACATGGATGCTCAAGATACATTAGAATCATAGGGGTCACACAGGATACTTGGTGCGCTGCAGTCAGGGGTCATACAGAGTGCTCTGGAGTCACATGGTTCAAACAGAGTGATAAGGGTGCTCTGGAGTCACAGGGGTCACACAAGAGGTTCAAGGTGCTCTCGAGTCACAGGGATCACTGGCATGACACAAAGGCTGGAGGCTGGCATAGAGGAACAAACAAGCACAAGGATACAGGTAAGTAAGATTGCAGGAGGATGTAAACTATAAATATTACTAGTTATAAATGCAACATTGAATGTTGTACACCTCTACTTTACATTACTGTGTTGTAACACATTGTTCAAACTATTGTATACTTTGTCTGCTTTCAAAAAACTATTGAAAATCAATAAAAAGTGATTTGACAAAAAAAAAAGATTGCAGGAGGTGGCTCTGCTGAAGCATGGTGATGCATTGCTTTAACACCGAGTAATGCGTCACTTCGCAATTTAATATCACACCAGTCAGGAGAGCTACTGCTTCCCTAATCAGATTTTCCTACTAAAGTTCATTCTCTGTTTGCTCTGAAATGCAAAGGGTCCGACTTCTCCTGTTCCTCTTTCTCTCCTCTCATTGAGGTAAAGCTGAAGGTATGGCTGAGAAAAAAGCATGTTTATTCCTCACACCTCTACATTGATAAGAATGCTCATCAGGAATTCAGTAAGTACTGTACTTGCAGGGCAGTAGGATTGAAACTGTGGGAGGGATGGGAACAGATTTAATTATATGCCAGTGGGAAGTCAGACTGCTAAATCAAAACAGGACGTTTGTGATTTACACCTAGTGAGACAATTTCATTCATGTTACATTCTACAGAAAGACCAACAAATTGCTTCATTTCATTTTGTGCTCAAGTGATGTAAAACAGCAAAATTAATTAAAATGTATTTGCATCAATCAACTATAAGCGGGGTGACATTTAGTATTAGGTGTAGTAATCACAGGGTGGCCATTGATTGAATGTAATTTCTTTAATAGCACAACCCTGGCAAGTCAACATAATTATTTATAGAACAGCTCTAGCCAACTGTGTTTTTTGTAGTTATTTTAATTTAGTTTTAGTGGAAGGTTAGAAACTTTGTCCTATTAATATTGATGGTTTGTGTAGTCATTGGAGATATTTACCCTCATTTCCTGCACTGTCACTCAGACTGGAAGTGGGCAAAATCACTTCAATGGGGACACAGGCAATATCAAAACATTTTCAAGTGGAGTGTCTAAAGGTTATATTTGGGAGGTTCTTCCAACTTAATGGGGTTGATTTACTAAAGGCAAATAGGCCGCCTTCAGTATATTAAAACATTTTCAAAAGCAGAGTGTTTAAGGGTTATGTTGGGGAGGTTATTCTCACTTAATGGGGTTGATGGGGCAAATAGGTTGTTCACTTCGCAAAGAGAATTTGAAGTTTCCCCTTAGTTTTGTGAATGAGGATAAAAGGATCTTTAGACTAAAATTTTCTGCTTTATTAGTTACAAGTCACAGTGATTTCAGGGGTCTAAAATGCATTCTTCATCATGGTTAGAAACACTAAGGAAATTTTTTTTAAAAAGAGATGGTGCTCTGAAATGCAGGTGTCACAATTATGGGAACTGGAGCACCAGGAATAGTAAACCCTGGGTCTTGTGGAGCAGTATATTGTGACAAAGTTGGCAATGGGCAGGGATAGGTCTCTGAAATGCAGCTATCACAATTATGGGAACTGGAGCACCAGGAATAGTAAACCCTGGGTCTTGTGGAGCAGTATATTGTGACAAAGTTGGCAATGGGCAGGGATAGGTCTCTGAAATGCAGCTATCACAATTATGGGAACTGGAGCACCAGGAATAGTAAACCCTGGGTCTTGTGGAGCAGTATATTGTGACAAAGTTGGGAATGTGCAGGGATAGGTCTCTGAAGATGCAGGGACCGTGTGAATGCACAACAGACACAGGTGTGCCAGAGTTGCAGGATCTAAGGAGCTGCCTGGTCTTCACCAGAGCCACTGATGGTGTGGATGTTGAGCTGCGGTGCAGCTCCTAGGTTGCGGCTCTCTGACACACCCGTGCAGGCACAGTGCCGGCGGGTACTCAGGGACCACAGCACACTGGACAAGACACAGGGAGCAACCAGGATACAAGGTACAAAAGAGGACTTAAATGGAAGATGCAGGGAACATGCGTGACACAGGGAGCAGGTAACAGAATGGAACCCACAACAGGCAACATTAAAGCACAGGAAGAAGGAGGTAGGTGCACTATAGTGCAGAGCAATATACCCACAGGAAGCAAGAAAAGGAGGCAAACCACAAACAGAGGTATCCGGGATACACTGAAGAGTGAGGCTGCGAGGAACAAGCAGCCACACAAGGGAACAGGCACATGTAAGGGCAAGTGCAGGGGGTCACATAGGGGAGGATAGCCATCCACAGCAGAACAGCAGGATCGCACAGAGAATCACAGCACAAATTGGAAACGTGAATAGGCCAGAGACTAGGGCAAAGATATCAGCACAGGGGAAGGTGCTAAGTACAGGCACACAGAAGAAAGTACAGAGATGGCGGGGGAAAGCATACAAACAAGGTAGGATACCAGCACACAGGAACTACAACACATGGGTACACAAGAACCAAGCAAAGGGGGAATAGCCAACAAGGAGATCATGAGCAAATGGGAAATTTCAAGACAGAGAGATCACGAGTGAAGGGGGAAAAGCCCACCGGGAAGTCACAAGCAAACGGGGAAATGCCAACAGGGAGGTCACGAGCAAAGGGGGAAATGTCAACAGTGACATCTCAGACACAGGAGAATCCGCACAAAACAGGGATCCAAAAGGGGAAAACTAGCACAGGAGCTCACGGGAAACACCAGGGGTCCGACACAAGAAAGAAAACTTGTTGCTCTAACGAAAAGCAACAAGTGAGAGAGTGCTAAGTAGGGGAAGAGGTGCGCAAATTGTCTGCAGCCCTGTGGAATCACATAGGCTGACAGCCAAGCACCAGGGATCCACATGAAAATCTGGCATGGATTGCCGGACATTGTGACAGCAGGTATATCTACCACTACCGTGTTTCCCCGAAAGTAAGACCTACCCAGAAAGTAAGACCTAGACGACATAAGACATCCCCCGAAAATAAGACCTAGTGTCTTTTTTCGTGGAAAAAAAAATATAAGACACTGTTTTATTTTCGGGGAAACATGGTAATAGAAGTGCATTAAAGGTAGGTCCTACTAGTCAGTTGAAAGTATTGTGTAAGCAGATAGGTGAACAAGGTGTAAATAGGGAGAAAGGGGGTCCTGGCAGATTACTGGAGAGCGTTATGTGAACAGATAGTTGGGGGAGTTGGAGGTGTATTGAAGGTATATAACACCAGCTCACTGGAGAGCATTGGGGTCAGCTGACTTGTGCTGCAGTGAAGAAAATGAGTTTTGTTGATGTTTTTTTAATTTGGTGAGAAGCCAATTTTGTGTTAAGATTTTTGCTTTGCTGAAAATAATTTGTTTATCTTGAATAAGAACAATGAAAAGCACAGATATCCTATAGCCTGCATATTTGTTGTATGTTGCATTTTTGTATCTTTAAAATTTGGAGCTCTACTGAGCTTCTTTCAGTGGCCAGTAAGGGCACTCTTACCGTACAGTAGAATATCAGTTGCCAAAACTTTGCCAAGAAGTCAGGCCTATTAAATGTAAATAAAAATAAGTGAAACTTAATCGAAAAAAGGTGGACAGAATAGATTTTTCTGGCTAATGAAGGCACTTGCTGTCTGCTTCAACGTTACAGCGGTAAACAAAGTTTACTTTAAAGCTGTTCTATCCTATTTCTGTACAGTTAAGATAACTGAGTGCAGAATTCCTTGGTGGATTTTGTGCAATGAAGATAAAAGCTAAATAAAGAATATAATCTGCAGCTGTAAATATATGGGTAACTGCAGCTGTGAGTAACTCAGAGTGCAGCTGTTAAAGGTCTGTTGAGCTGTAGTTAAATCACAGAAATATCAAACATTAGCAAATAGGTATGTTTTAATGTCATTGCTAGTGGATAGCATTACAGACAAAACTAAAAGTCACAGATATATTCAGATTCAAAGAAAGCCAAACGGCAAATTGCTTTTTATTTCTTTAGTTAAACTACACTGCTGAATTTAAATCAAAAGTACGTTCTGCTGTAAAATTTAAAGATGCATTACTTAACACGGGCCCTGTGGAGTAATTCATCTTCAAATTTTACAGCTACAGGCCGGGCTGGATTTCCCACAAGGCCAACCCAGGCCCAGGCCTCGGGGCAGCAGTGAGTAGAGGGGCAGCAGGGGTCTGGAATTCCTATCTCCCGACGCCTGGAACTTGCAGTTCTGGGCGCCGAGCGGGTAGTTGTTTTCTATATTTAGCCCTGTTTCGGGCAAGCAGAGCTAAATGTTCAGCGGGGAAGCCGCCTCTTGTTTTGTACAAGTGATATCGGCAATGTAACTGAGATCATTTGTATGCAGCCTGCAGGTCTACCATTCTCCATTGGGGTTTGGCGGGTAGAGGAGCACATTGAGGAACCTGGCCTTGGGGCAGCAGAGAGTAAATCTGGCCCTGGCTACAGGCATAAGTGAGAAATTGTTTTAAAAGCCATTTACTGCTTGTTAAGAATATGTAGATCCACCGCCTGGATTATGGATAATGAGAAAGTTCTGGGCATCACAAAGACTACGGTTCTTCTTCATTGATCTGTTTATGTATCAGTTTGGCTCTGTCTACCTATTATATTTCTGTACTTAGCAAAAGTTGGGAGCCTTTTGATTAATTTGTTCACCTTTGCTCAGATTGATCAGTTAAAGTGAGTGAAAAGTACAAATGGCTGTAAACTGCCTGATATACAGTATAGCTTTTTTGTTTTAATTATCTAGAGCAGGAGTGCCCATTAGGTAGATCATGATCTACCAGTAGCTCTCAAAGCTGATGCTGGTAGATCACGAAGGGTGTGAATGGTGACCCCCTTTATTCCATTTTGGTATATTTATTTAGCTGTGCACACATGATTACTTATTAGCCTGAGTCTGCTGAGCCAAGCTCCCTGACACCTTTCTGGTGGATACTGGTGGTTGAAGTGCTATGTATTACATCAAAGAATATTAGTTTACACAGCCTGTTGGACTACACTGTTTGAAAAATACAGCAAGGTGAGCCAGGAGAGAGAGCGGGGAGAGACAGACAGGAGAGAGAGAGGAAAGACAGCTAGGGGAGAGAGAGCAGGGAGAGACAGCCAGGAAAGAGAGAGAGGAGAGACAGCCAGGGGAGAGAGCAAGGAGAGACAGCCAAGAGAGCGAAGAGAGACAGCCAGAAGAGAAAATGAGGAATGACAGCCAGGAGAGCGAGGAGAGACAGCCAGGAGAGAGAGCGAGGAGACACAGCCAGAAGAGAGAGCAAGGAGAGACAGCCAGGAGAGCGAGGAGAGAAAGCCAGGAGAGAGAGAGAGAGCGAGGGAGGTTTTTTTTCGTTGGTAGATCTCATGTAACTCGTCTTTTGAAAAGTAGATCTCAACACAAAAAATTGTAGGCACCCCTGATCTAGAGGGTTAACAGGGCACTGGATAAATCTACAGGTAAACTAGAGAAAGAGTCTTTTTTACATTTGCGCATTGAACCAATGTACTTTTCAAACATTCAATCAAGGAAATTATAAATGAAAAAAATAAATCCATTATGCTTACTGGGAATTTGAAATGTATACAGGTTTGCTGACTTAGAGTTAAAATTATAGCTTCGGTAAATTATAATGTCTTGATTACTTAAAACACCTAGAAAATTGCATTTATATGGTACATAAAATCCCCAACTGAAAAAATAATGGGAGGCCTGTCACTTCAATGAGTGAATTACCACAGGAAAATTGATACCTTTGCACATGACCTATTGACATTGTGTCTTGCAGGTTTGCATTGTCCAGAAGCGAGACTCAAAGAAGATGTATGCCATGAAATACATGAACAAACAGAAATGTGTTGAAAGGGATGAAGTGAGAAATGTTTTCAGAGAACTACAGATAATGCAGTGCCTTGAACATCCCTTTCTGGTAAATTTATGGTATGTTAAGATTTTTTTTTAAATTAACAATTACACTCTCTGCTGTCCAACCCTCTTCCTACAAACCTCTAACATCAATTTCCCATACTTGTGTGACTTCTGAATTGCTCTGACACTGGGTGTCAGAATATTCATCACATACTAATGTTTATTGAAGACAAGCTAGTGAAGGGTCTTTGGGGCCACAGACATGAATGCAATACATATAATTCCAACTCGATTCCATACTTCCTTAAAGTAGACCTGACAACAGATATATTTTTCATGTTAAAGGAGAGCTATGAGGTGAGTGATTTTCACTCAACCTCATAGTTCGACCCAATATGTGACAATGAAACTGTCGCAGGTCGGCTCAATAGATTAGGAAGTGAGCGGAGACACATACCATCGCTCGCTCCCTTCTCGATCATCTCCCTGCATTCACGGCTCCCTGCAGGGATTCTCCCCTCCCAGCTCCGATCCTCCAGAGCTGAGAGCTCTGGAGGATCGGCAGAGCCAGCTGTCACTCTGCCACTGCTGGGTGGATCTCGAAAGCATTGTTGGGATCCGTCCCGTGTGCGGTCTCAGTATACCGCGAGTTGTAGCTCGCAATATACTGAGCTTTGGGTCACGGGAGGACGCTAGTATATGTCCTCCCGTGACCCTTAGGAGAACTATGGGGAAAAACACTGACCTTATAGTTCTCCTTTAAGTGCATACATACTAAATCTTGGTATACACAGTTAAAATTTCATACAAACACTGGTACAAAAAATCTTGTCAGCACATTTGCCATCGGAGACTTGACGAACATCATTCCAAATTATATTTGTTTTTAAAATTCTACTTTGGAAATGAATTGAGTTTCCTGAATGAAAACCACATTCACTCTTACAATTTTGTTCTGTAAAGACAAAATGTCCATGCTGCTCCTTCAATTTTTTTCTGCTACTATTGATGAAATCGATCATCAATTTGACCCCAATAACTATTAGAAAATTGAATCAGGAAGCCAGGCGGTGGGTTATGACCCACCTCTCGGCTTCCTAATTGGCTAGGAAGCTGGCTACACATGTTGCTAAGCAGCCTGGCCTCCTAACCAATCAGGAAGCCAGGTGGCACGTAATGGCCCAACTCCTGGCTTCCTGATTAGTCAGGAAACCAGGCTGCCTAGGAACAATCAGGGGAAGTAGGTCATGACGTGCCACCCGGCTTCCTGATTGACTAGGAAGCCAGCTTCACTTGTTGGTAGGCACGAAGCCTGATGGCACATCATGACTCGCGTCCCGGCTTCCTGATTGGTCAGGAAGCCACGCTGCCTAGAAACAAGTAAAGCCAATCAGGAAGCCAGGAGGCGGGTCATGACATGCCGCCCAGCTTCCTGATTGGCTAGGAAGCTGGCTTCACTTGTTGCCAGGCAGCCTGGCTTCCTGAGTGCCTGTGAAGAGGCTGCCTGGCTTCCTGACCAATCAGGAGGCCGGGTGGCTAGTCATGAGGTGCCGTCCGGCTTCCTGATTGGTCAGGAAGCCAGGCTGCCTAGCAACAAGTGAAGCCAGCTTCCAGTGCTCAGTCTGACTGGGAGAATCTGGAGGAGACAGGCCTGTGTGTGGCACTGTGTGAATTAGGACTGCATGCAGCAGAGCTGTGTGATTCCCACTGACAGATTGGGACACACAGAATCTGTACAGCAGCGCTCTGAAGGACGGATGTTCATCTGCTGAACCAAAGAGACTGTGTTTGAGCGCCTGAACCGAGGCCTAGTCGCATGGCTGAACCAGCCGCCGGAGTGATCCAGCCAGCCCAGCAGAGAGAAAGGGAGCCAGACGGAGCCAATTGAGAGGACTGCAAACATCCTGGATAGGTGAGGACCTTTTGTCGGGGACCCAGATGACTTCCCTCTATGTCGCCTGAACTGAAGAGAGAGAGAGAGAGAGGGCGCCCCGTTCCTGCCAGCAGTCTTCATATCTTTCCAGCTGACCTGAGGATTGGTGAGAGGCCTTTGGCCACGTTGACAACCTGTTGCTGTTCATATCTGCACTACAGTAAAGGCCCCAACGCCGGCTAGCTTAGGACACCACTACTGGCCAGTAGTATAGGGAGGTTCGGACATTGTTAAAGGGAGACCTTAAAGGGACATACACCCCATTCGGGGGAAAGCCTTTAGAGACAATTGGCCTCACATACCTCAGTACTGACTGCAGATAGCTGCAGTTACTGGGTCGCAGAGTGCCTCAGCCTGTTGATACACATTATTGTTGGTGATTTCTGTCATTACTATTGTATCATAGTTGTTCATCTCTGATTTGTCAGTAACTCTGCTATAAAACTGTTCAAAGGTGTGTTGGTGTGCTGTGGAACCACGCTTTGGGCGTTACATTGGTGTAGGGGGATAGAAATATCCGGTTATTCAGCGGCTCCTTCGGGGGTGAGCGCTGCATACATATATGGAGAATGCTAGGACTAAGCTCTTATTTTTAAAATGCTAATTTACTGGCCATCATACTAATCCAATGTTGCCACTGACATGAAACAAGTATGCAAACCAGAAGTTCTGCCTGTTGCATGCTTGCCGTTGATTAGTGTCTATAATCAAGTAGCCAATCAGCTAGTATATTCAAAAGCAGTGGAGGCCTACAAATTTGTCTAAAAGCAGTTCCAAAGTCCCAGCATATGCTCTCCTGTTATAACATCAGCATTGTAATAGGAATACATACTAGAGTTGTTCTTATTTTTAATACAAAGCTTACTTGAAAAAATCCCTTTTATATAGCGAGTGCTGCCTTCCGTCTGCCCATCACTTTCAACAACTTCCTGGATTCCCATAGTGCTTTGCATCTCTTTCCCTGCTGCTTGATGTGACGTAATCTTGATTTCTCAAGACTACATATCCCATCATGCTTCGCTTCCAGCAAGTAATGAGAATGTTACATTGTTCAGAAACTCAAAAATTCAATATAGAAATTCGATATAGAAATACAGATTTATATTAGTTATTGACCATAGATATGATTTAATGCAATTTTTAAAAAACAAAAAGCTAATATGTTATAAAAGTGCAGTTATGTTTTAATAATAGAGTACAGTGTCTGTGTAAAGTAGAATGACTCCTAGTAACCTATAATATTTCATAGTGTAATTGGATCAGTTAAAGATCTAATTTAATTAGTTGCTGTAGGCCATTACTTCTCATCCAGTACTTCCAGTGAATACTGGTTTATGAGCTGCAAAAAAATCATTTGTAGACTTTGTAGTGAGTACAAAATATATGTGTTTATGGCCAATACAGATGTGTAAATAAGCTTTGCTTTGCAAAATTCTATTTCGTGTTTGTTTTTAGATTCTGCATGTTTGCAGAAAACCGTGTGATGAATGTAGAAATCGGATTCAATTCATGCAGAGACATGGAGGGTGCCCGTCTTGGATAAATTAAGCATTAAGCTGCACAAAGCACCCTGCCACTGTGACTTGTTTTTGGAAGAAAGGTTTTATTGT
This sequence comes from Nanorana parkeri, assembly GCF_000935625.1. Classification (NCBI taxonomy): domain Eukaryota; kingdom Metazoa; phylum Chordata; class Amphibia; order Anura; family Dicroglossidae; genus Nanorana; species Nanorana parkeri. Next base: position 372,639 of record NW_017307367.1, read on the forward strand.
ATAGTGTGTGAAAAATGGAAGTTCAACAGCATAATCCTCTTTTTAATTGTGTTACTGTTTCTGGCAGGAAATTATACTTTGTGCTTGCTGGATAACCTGGGGCTAGATGGGGACAAGAGGTAAAAAAAAAAAAAAATCAAGGTTTTCTTCAGAGAGAGCAGTCATGCTGAAAAGTATCTATATCACATTCAGTACAAATAAACCTTCGAATATGTCAGTATAAAAAGTAATTCTAGGAAGAGCACAGTTATAAAAATGGAGCAAAGGAATGTGCATGCTAATACTGGAATCTTTTATTCATGTGACATTATTATGCTCCTCAGTGCTTTACAACAGGATATAAAGTAGCATTATACTGTTAAGTATAAGAAACAATAGAAATACAAAATAATAACTATACTAAATATATCAAATATAAAAGAGATGGGAGCTCAAGCTTATAGTGACTTGGTGAGTTACTCCTGCAGGGCAAAGCAACAGTTTGACTCTAACTGTGTTATTCACAAAAGGGTGAAGAGTTTGGAGAAGGCAGGAATAGTGAACAATCTAGGACAACATAGCTGAACTGGAAAGGGAGCTGAATTGGAGAATTTTTCCAAATCAGCTATTTTGGTCTAGATTGTCCACTTATTTTGCCTTCTCCAAACTCCTTACCCTTTTGTGAATAACCCCGTAGATCTTTGCACCTAATACTTACCTTCCCTTTACTCCCCCACCGTCCATTCACTGCTGGGGAGGAAGAGAGCAAGCTCCATGTGATCTCCAGTTGGATCCCATTTTGACCTTACACAGGGATGATGACTCTCTACGCAGGCCTCTGCAACTTTTTTACCTAGAAGAGCTCCTCTAGGAGCCCACATAAGATGTCCAGAGCACCTCAACTGCTTTCATTCAGTTAAACGACTATCAAACATATTTTTCAGAAAATTCAAACTGGAAAGTGCCAGAATCAGAACAGGTAAAGTCTAGATTTATCCATAAAAATCCAATGCGTTTTGGGAGTTCAAAGGGTTGGACCACCCACCTAGCATTTGTATTAATCATACCTATACCACTCAGGATCCCTCCTATTGTACCAGTTTAGTAACCATCATTAAACACTGTCATGGTCAGATGAAGGGCTTTCTATGAACCCTCAAAATATGTTGGATTTTAATAAAACAAAATTGTAAATAAATTAAATGTCAATTCTGAATATTCATTCTGGTTCAGGCATTTTCCTCTTTTCAACTCTAGTCCTTACTTGAGTTAAAGCAGGCCTTTACCACTTTCATTAAAAATCACATCAGCATTCAGCTCAGCATTAGTGATGAGCCAAACACCCCCGTGTTCGGTTCTAACTCGAACTTTCGAACATGCAAAAAGTTCTAACTCGAACTTAGAACTCAATGCAAGTCTATGGGGGTAGAACTCGGAAAATTAAAGGTCCCCATTTTGAAGCCTTATATGCAATTTATTGGCCATAAAACATGCCGATGTGAAATCACCTTACTTTCATTAGTTAAAAAAACAATTCTGGTTTTTCCACTTCCTGGTACTCTCAGGCATTAGTGATGTAACATGTGCCTAAGTGATGCATTCTGGGAAGGTTACACCAGCAGAGTACCTGTAAACTTCAAAATCCTGTGAGATCTCAGTGACAGGCACTTTCCTCCCCTGAGATGATGTGCATGATCACATGTCCTAGTCACATGTTCCAGAGTTCCAGCAAGTAAAGTGAGATATATTAAACTGCCCTTAGTAAAAAAATGTCCACTGTGAGAAAAATGGAGAGGACAGAAAGAAAAATAAGATATGCAAAGAATAAAAAGCAGACTATTATCTAGAAGTATGTGTTTGTAGATTGTCATTACTAAACATTTCTAGCTGTGTATTTGTTGTCATTTTAAAGATGAGGGTATAGTTACTCTTTAAGGGCCAACTCTCAACAGTTTGGTGTAGACATATTTAGGGAAGCTGATTTCTAATTGGCTGTTGTGAATTATTCAGTGCATCTCATCATAAAATATTATGCAAAAAATGTGAACAGAACAGAAATGATGAAACACAGAAACAGTTTCCTCCAGGTGGACTATATACAGTACATTGCAGGGATTTGGGGAAATCTCTTTGCATATTCATATATTTCTTCTGAAATATATGTCTGGAATGGTTCTAACTTATCCAGGTCATGGTAAAGCTTGAAGGTGGTTAGTCACATTCTTCCAGACTTGTTCTGTAATGTTGAAGATGTTTCACAGCTGATCTAAGCCGCATCTTCCGTTCTAACAAGTGTTGGAAACATACCCAGAATTTATAGCTACACAGTTAACTCAGTCACCTTAATCCAAGCACCATGCAATATGTCAATGCAGATGTTAATTGTCCAAGAACAGGATGTAAAGTTTTGTGGAACCACTCCGTTCTGATTACATTCCATTCCCTTGGTGTAAGAAGGCTGCAGCAGGTGTTAATCATTCGATTCACATAACTGAAGATTCTGTATGAACTGTAAATATGGTAAAATGGCATTACTGTATATGTGGGTGACAATAAGTGAAGAGGTTGCTGTTTGTCTCTCCTTCCAAAATGTATGAATGTGAGGGTCCACCTTTTTTTTTATAAACATCTGTGCTATCTCAGTGCTGTAAAAATAAAAGCTGCAGTGTCTGAGCCCCTTCAGAAGCAGAAGAATCTTGGCTGGTACGGCTGATTTCAGCCGTATATCGGGTGGCTTTGGGTTGGCCGAACATGCTCAGCATGTTCAATAGAAAAAATTATTATTTTGGCCATAGGAATGCATTGCTAGATTCCTATTGGCTATTTCAATTTCAATGGCCAATAGTAAACTATTGTTCCCGAAGTTTACTATTGGCTATTGCAAATTGAAATAGCCAATAGTAAACTTCGGGAACAATAGTTTACTATTGGCTATTGCAAATTGAAATAGCCAATAGTAAACTTCGGGAACAATAGTTTACTATTGGCTATTGCAAATTGAAATAGCCAATAGTAAACTTCGGGAACAATAGTTTACTATTGGCTATTGCAAATTGAAATAGCCAATAGTAAACTTCGGGAACAATAGTTTACTATTGGCTATTGCAAATTGAAATAGCCAATAGGAATCTAGCAATGCATTCCTATGGCCAAAATAATAATTTTTTCTATTCTGTCAGAATAAAGAAAAAAAATGAAAAAGCAGTGTTTCTCTCCTTGGCGGCCGGGAGCAGGAGACTCCCGGGGCGCCAGGGAGAGTTAGATGTTTGGAGATCAGTGTCCCGGCCAGATCCTTCGGCAGCTTTGTGAATAGACCCCACAGTTACACATTGTCCTGCCTTGGATCCTCTTTACTCTGACATGTTTCACCCAGTAATGGGCATAGTCATAGAGATCTCTTTGGCTGACAATCATGAAAGGCAGATAGCGGGAGGAAAACCTGGATATTTTGGTTGACAGATTTTTGGTATCCTGAGGTAAAAGGGACCCTATGGGGGACATTTATCAATCAGCATCTGTCGCACCCCTGATTTCTAGTGCGTATAGCGACAGGTTTATTATCTTAGTTTATGTTTCATTCCTAAATGTCTTCATAAGAAGAATTGTCTTAAAATTGTTTCTAAATTGTCACAATTCTGAAAGACAGCTGAATAGTCCAGAAGCTCTTAGCTGACTTGAGGATATGAAGCTGAGTTATCTTTGCCCTACTTTAAGAAGAGCTCAGGATCACTTCCAGAATATGTGACAATTTGGAGGTCTTTTAATGTCGCAAATGCTGGAAACAATTACTGCACAGTTGAGAAATGATGTGTAATGTCGCAAAACTGTGTGCAGTGAGTCACAAACAATAATTTGTTGCACGAACACCTAAAAACAGATGCAAAATAGAAAGAAAATGTTGCGGTTAGTTATCATGAGATTGTGGTCTTTGCGACTAAAAATTTTGTTGCAAGCATGTTCATAAATTCCCCCCCATGAGTGTTTTTAAGCCGCGTTACGCATCTAAAAGAGTTGCTCATTTTCAGATCATAGGGGACAAAGAAAGAATATGAAAAATTGCAAGCAGTGATTATGGGAGTTACATACTAAGGCCACAGAGAAATGACTGAGCAAAAAGACAGAGACCTAGACTAGGAAACAAAGGGAGAGTCATAGGGGACACAAGGTAGATCTGAAATGGAAAAACAGAAGGCATTGAGACCAGCAGAGAAAAGGGGGTCATACATAGAGAAAGTAGGGGAGAAAAGACACACAAGGATGTGGTTGTTGAGCACACAGATGTATTACTCTCCTTTGCTGCACATAATGTGCGTGTGGAAAAATAAATGACTTTGCCTGTGACGCATTTATTCTTATGTGCATTTTAATTTTGAAAAAGAACCAAACATACATTTTTACAATGTCTCATAAATTATGTCTTTTTCTATTCTGTTACCTATGCAGTTTTCCAATTTGCTAATGCATTATTTACAGTAAATCAGCCAAACAAAACACAATTTGGCCACCTGGGATTACAGCCATGTGTGCCCACAGGGAGTGCATCCCGCAGATTGGAATCCAGAGGTTACATCTGCTCTTTTCAGCCATTTCTGCTGATAGTTCATGTGGAAATTAATCATGTTAAATTTAGCCATTTTCTTTAATTAGGGAAAGGCTGTGCATTGAATTGTGAATTGAGTCATTGAAACCCACAGTATTTCACTTAGTTGGAGTACTGCTAGGTCATTTACCATACAACCTACACATTCAATGGTTTTTAAAGGAGCAGTGATTTTAACGTCACTTAAAGTGAAACAATAAAAATTAAAAATTCCTTTAAATATCGTGCCTGGGGGGTTCCCTTGAACTGTCTGTACAACACAAAAAAAAAGTACATGGGGTTCCCCCTCAAAGTCATACCAGGCTCTTAAGGTCTAGTAGGAATTTTAAGGCGGAACCCCACCCCCCAAAATGGTGGGGAAAACGTGAGGTGCCCCCTAAAATTCCATACCAGACCCTTGATCCAAGCACAGGCCTGGCAGGGCAGTAAAGGGGGGGGGACGAGCGAGCGCCCTCCCTCTCTCCCATACCAGGCCACATGCCCTCGGCACTGGGAGGGTGCTTTTCCAGGGTGCCGATGTGGACAAGGGCCTCTTCCCCACAAGCCCTGGGGCGTTGCTTGTGGGGGTGCGGGCAGGGGGCTTGTTCACATTAGGGTACCCCCTAATAAAGGGGCATCCAGATGTGCCCCCCCGTTCTGAATGAGTAAGGGGTACCCATTCACTAAAGGGTGAAATCAAATTTGTAAAAAAGAGGCCAGACTTTTGAAAAAATCCTTTAATTAAGAAAAACTAATTTTTTATTTAAAAAAAAAAAAATGGATCCACCGACGTAATCCAGCGTCAATCACGACATCCAGCGTTGTCCACAATGACCACTCAACGAAATAAAAAATAAATAGAAATAATTTGAAAAAAAGGATGCCCGTCGACCCATCAGCTTGCGACAAACTCCCGCCACAAAATGGCATTTTGACAGATGCCGGCAACATATAAAGAACTGGGCGGAGCTAACGGTGACAGCTAGCTCAGCCCAACTGTTTACAGTTGTACGGCATCTGACAATTCTTATAGTACTGTAACCCAGTAGACTCGCTATAAGACAGGTACAGCTGTCCTCTCTTTCTTTCATGAGCATTTATTTCCCTATTCAAAATGTAATTTAATCCTGGAAGTGATTTAGAAACCAAACTCATTACAGTAGTTGAGATTCAGCATCCTGTGCTGCTGCTAATGCTTCCAAATCAAATTTAGTAAATTAGATAGTCAAAACAAAAGGCAGAATACCATCAACAGAAGTAACAGCAAGGCAGTTATACTTTGGCAGCTGATTCATCAAACCTCCCAAAAGCGAGCCAGTAACCAGGCTTATTACCAAGAGTGAAACAATAATCCTGGATCCTCTAAGGCTGTTTAAAGCTTCCTTTTAGCTCTGAGTGCTGGTAAATTATTAATCCTGGGTACATGCATAATTCTTATAAGGATGGAGCTGCATCCAAATTATTTGAAAATCTCTGTTTGAGCATAGTCTGACCCTCTCCTTTCCTAGGAGGAAGAGGGAAGGAAAATATTATATGTGCACTGCTGTCATTGTCAGTTAATAGTCATGGTGAGTCCCAGCTCTATGGTGGTTCACCTCACCACCTGTTGCTTTCAGAGAGTTATTTGCCAGTCTAAGACTTTTGTCATCAAAAGTCTTAGATGATGTTCCTGGCAATAGATGGGGCCTCTTCTTTTCTACAATGACAGTTGTTAAAGGCCTGCTCATCTTCAGTTACATATGCGGGCATACCGGTATCTCTACTTGATTCAACCAATGGTGTAATAGGAAAGGTAATAAATAACACTTGGAGTTGCAGAGATTCATGTTAACCCCATAAATTGACTGATAATCATAAATTTCACTTAAATCTACTCCATTGCTTGCATATTTCAGGAAGTGTATGACCTTCCTTATACCATACCACATGCAGTTATATGAAGCAACAAGCCATATACTAAAAAGTAGAGGCATATACAGTACAATGTCCATTACTGTTACCCCTCTTATAAATCATCTTCCTTTACCATAAATAACAAAAGGAAACTTGCCAATTGAACAATTTTAATTTTATAAACACAATGATTTAATAATTACATACAATTCAATAATGACAAGATACACCAGTATTTTGTACATTCCTGATCTAACTTCCACTTCCAGGATGTCCTATACCTATTTTCTCTATACTTTTTGAGTAATGTTCTAAATTCAGCTCTTTCATGGACCAAAGATGTGATTTTACTAGATAATGTGATAATGATATGCAAGTTTACTGGCAGTTTTTATCACTTTGAGATACAATGGTTCTGTTTTGTGACTTTCATCACACAACTCGTTAACTTGGATGGAAGCACTAGACATTCTGTAATCTAAGCCATGCATTAACCATTGAAATTAGCCAAACTGAGATGGACTGGTTGTTCCGTGGATAATGCTGTCCTTATACCTATTGCATTGTCTGAGTATCTGTTTCAGTGTGTCTATTAACAACCAGTTTGTTTCTGCAAAACTGATTTCAGCTGAGGGCTTTACCTTCAAGTTGATAAAGTGAGGGATGAAAATCACTGAATAGCCACCATCTGCAAATGAAGAGAGCTTAACTTTTTATTGTGAATCTTTGAGGTTCACATTATTATGGTGCTAAGGTAGCTATTTCTGATTACTTGTTTTTAAAGGTCAAAGCCCCAGGGCTGACATTCTGCTCCTGATTTCCCTATCTAGAGAGTCCCCACCTTGGAACAAGCATGGAGGATGAGAGTTTCATACTTTTCACTGCATGCCCGTGATTTACCCAGTAGTAAATGCAGAATAAGAATTCCTGGGGCCTGCAATAGCAGTTTCCATATTTCTGTCTTCACAGGTTCCCTTTAATGATGGGGTTATTTAATTTCTTCAAGAATTAGTCAGAGCAAAGTTTATAAATATGCCTGCAGGCTCTTACAAGCATGATGCTTTGAACTTTTTTGAAGTCGTGCATTCCTCAGGGCACATAACATAAGGTACATAATTTCTCTATTTGCCAATAATTCCACAGGCAATAATGTATCTTTTAAAAGGAAATCTATAGCTAATATTGCTTTTCTTAAAAATGTTTAATTTCTAATTTGGATAAATATGGAATATTGCACATTTTGCACAACTTTATGTTAAATACTTGCAGTCAGCAGGTAGATATTCATACAAGATCTGCCCAGTGTGAAGTATCTGTCTTTAAGCAGCTGTTGTGTAGAGAAACAAGAAGTCCCCCATTCCTGGCTTCCTTCTAAAGATGCTGGTTCCTTTGTTTCTATGCTGAACATTTGGCTCTAATATAAGACATTAGTCCTTATCCACATACAGTTGACAGCCAGACAATAGTATTTACAGGATGAGAAATACGCAATGGCAAACCTAAATGAGTAGAAGAGGTAGACATACTCTTCCTATACTTTCAAGAATGTTAATATCTTAATGATTAGATTAAAAGAATCTGCCAGAAAGCATACAGATAGTTCAGGGCTTACTTATTAGAAAGCACAGTATGCTTTTGAAACATAGACTCATTTATGTAACCTGCACTAAATGTTTATTTCTAAAATAACATTTTTATACAAATAATTAAAAGAAATATATAAAACCTCTGTAGACAGTAAACTAAATTAGAATAAACAATGACCAAATACTATTACAGTTTCTATGTAGTAAAAGCACATTTGCTTGTCAAAACTCAACTATTATTATTTCCCTTGTGTTCAGTTGTATCTGCCATAAAATATAGCTGAATGATTTTGCTAATTGATATTAATTAGCCATGTCTAAATAAACCAATAATATGTCATCATAGCTGCATGCATACAACAACTTGGTACATGGCAATAGAAAAGATAATTAGGAGGATGTTTGCATAACTGTTACTGAACAGCTGATATTACAGAATAATGACCACCATTAAGCAATCAATTAATTCCTTATGGAAGTAAGACTTTTTAGAAAAATGCACTATTTTAGAAAAATGCGCTATACGCTTCTTACAGTCCATAGTTATATGTGACTCTTATGGGTCATATTGGGTACACTCATTATTTGTGAATTCCCTAGATCTCATTAAAGGGAGGTTTAAAGGTTTTGTACATATTGACTTTCTTTGTCTTTTATTTATTATGGTCAGGGCTAATAAAAAAAAACTAAAAATCTATCAGACTTTGAATGCACATTCATGTGAAATTGAACACCCAAGTCTTGTCCTTTAGTAAATCAAGTCAACAGTGACTCATCCCCTGTCTGAGATTTTGTTCAAAAACATAGCAACCTTCGTCCACTGGGCTGTCTCTTTAGATAATCCATAGTGTTTTGGGAATTCTGTGTCACATATTATATAAAGTGTTAATTTGTAAAGCAATATATACTGTATATTTTTTAAAATATAAAACATATGTAAAACAACAAAACAAATTAAAAAACAACTAAAATAAAATTGACCAAAGCTATTATAACTGCCGTATATTTGGGAGATCACTATCTCACAGCTCTGCATGCAGTATTTTATATGAGACCTTGGGGGTGATTCACTAACCTAAACACACGCACGCACTAGGTGCGTGTGATTTTTACACAGCAAAACGTATTTATCAACCAAAAAGTCTCTAAAAGCATATTTCCACTAATGCCATATATGGAAAAATCATGCACATCATGCATATATAATGCTGCTTCACAGTTTAGACAAAAATGGTTAGCTCATGCATTTACATTCCTGCATTCATCAACGCAAGCAACACAACATAGAGCTAATTTACACAACATCACCTTGCAAATTCATGCAGGCCTTTGCACAACACACCTGCTGGGTGTGTACACACTACAAAGGTGTTTAGATTCCACCCATAGATCATGCTGGGAGGGAACACACTACAGAGGTGTATACATGTTTGTGGTGTGTTCATAAGTTTAGTAAATCAACCCCCTTAGGTCACAGACGATGCCATGGAATTCCTCTCCATTTCCTTTTTTATTATGAATGAGTATTCAGTGCCACATATGATAGTTTAAAAAAAGTGTTGTAGGTGGAGTTCTTGTTTAATGAACAGTACTTTTGCAAATCATTTAAAGTGACACTAAACTCAGGAGTTAAATCTTAAAAATGCATTTTAGTACCCAAACCATTAGCAAAAGTGTGGCTTATTTGTGTATCACTCGGCTGCAAATCCTCAAATCATCTCTGAATTGGTGCTGACCCTGTCCTTCCTTCTGGAGGGTGGCTACTTTTATTCCCCATGATCCCTGTGTGTGTTGTAAAGTAGCCACCACTCCAAGCTCACTCCCTTGATGAACTATAACCTCATGGTTAGTTTTATGATTTTGTATTGAAATTATAGTCCATCATGGGAGCGAGCTTAGAGTGGTGGCTATTTTACAACACACACAGGGACCATGGGGAAGAAAAGTAGCCGCCCTCCAGAAGGAAGGACAGTTTCAGCACCCATTCAGAGATGATTTGAGGATCTACAGCCGACTGATATACAAATAAGATACATTTTTGTTAATAGTTAAGATACTTGAATGCATTTTAAGCTTTAACTTCTGAGTTTAGTGTCACTTTAAAGAATCAAACACTGCCACCAGACAACAGATAGTCCAGTGCAATCATGTTTCTGTAGCACACCCATTACAATACATCTATAAAAATGCTGTTTGTTTGTGCATTTGTGTATAGTATATCATTAAAATATACTTTGAATAGAATGACAGTGGGTAGTGTTCCTGCAGATAAAATCAGAATTAAAGATTCCTGTGTAAAATTTCAAATTAATATGCAATATGGAGCACAGGGAGTTTGGCCATTTCTGCAATATTTGCTATTGGCTCTTCTTTTTGCATTGCTATTTGAAATGAGTTCACATTTCTGGAAGCCTGTCCCAGGTGCAGCTTTTTTAAAGGGTTTTCGGCTATCTTACTCTCCAGTGGATTGATGATTACATGTACTAGATAAGAAAGCATCTGTCATTATTTTGCTGTTAAATTAATTATTTAAATGAGGTACCTCAATATGGTGCATATTAACCATTGATATATTTTTATTTAAAAGAACACTGCAGATGAAGATTGTAGAGTACAAATGAAAGGCAGCCTAATTTGGTGTGCAAAAAATGAAGCACCCCTCAGTATAAGCTGTAGAGTAGACATTTTTACAATTTTCATGTCTTTTAAAGTAACTACATCAAAGCTCAAATCAAAAATGCTTACCCCTTGGTTTCCGGCAGCTTGCTGTAGGCACTGATAACTCACTGGGCCTCACCATGGGATCCTGGGAAAGCTGAGAAAGACGTTGCTCTGGCACTGTGCACAGGTGTTCTCTAATGGGATTTGTAATCCTCCGCTTTCCCTGAATCCCACGGTGAAGCCTAGTGACATCACCCTTGCTTTGGCAAACTCACCAGAAGATGAGGTGTAAGTATTTTTTACATTTTACTCTTATACAGCTTTTACTTAGAGTTTTTAGTAAGGCAATGGAGGGCTCACAGACAAGTGGGCCTTGCATGTTCATTCCTCAGCTTCACTGATATTTTTAGCCCCAGAGCCATTCCCTTTAACTCATGTTCTTCATTAATGGATATATTTTCTCTATTCATTCCCAGTACCACATGGGCTGTGCTGCCTGTCCCATTACGCTATACTCTTTTCAGCTATGTTGTATGTAATTGGATCCATACCTCTGCATTGTAAATTAGAAAAAAGTCACCTATTAATAGCGCATAATCATCTTTAATTTTACTTAAGAAGTCTACATTTATGTATGTCATTTGACATAAAGCATGTAAGAAGCTTAGAGAAATACAATTACAGAGAGAAGGGTTGAAAGCTAATCTTAGTGTGTCATATACTTAAAGATTACTGTGGACTGAATTTTGGAGTTTAGTTTATTGAAAATTTAAACCAGTTTGAACTCTTTTTTTTTCTTAATTCAAATGATGCCAATGATAACCGCACATTCAGCCTTTAATCATTTATTGGGAGCTTTCTTTAAAAAAAGAAAACAGTACTGTACTTCTCATTCTGGAAAATCAATTGTCTGGTTGTCATACTGATTGTACTGCTTCAATTCCTTCCAAGTAACTGAGCTAAAAAATATGTAAATAAGGAGTTCTGACTTAACTGTGACATCATTGACTCCATGCATGTTAATATAACGCACTGGAATTACTCGAAAGGCTATATAGATACCACACCCCATATGGTAAAAATGAACAAAAAGAAAAGGAGGGGGCTTTAAAAGGTATGAAAAAAACCCACTAATGATTACTACCTAGGTGCATAAAAGCAAGTTCCTTCATTGATACATGATAAAAACATATACATAAATGGCATAAAAGAATATCCTTCCTTAAACTAGCTGGCATCCAGAACTGACTACCCTTTAAACAACTTTGAGACTGGTGATATTACCTGATTCTCCAAGAGTGTTAAAACTATTCATACAAAGAAGTAGGTAACAACGCCACAAGTATCTCAGGGAGTCGCTCTTCCTCAATGCGTTTCGCGCCCAAAGTAGGGGCTTCCTCAAGAGGGAAGGATGCACTATGTAGATAAATGCATAACAATCAAACAATACATCGACATATCATATAAGATCATAAATGTACCCCAAAGAACATATTTTTTTACATAATATAGAACTCTTTAAGCTTACCTGTTCATGTGGCCATAGACATGAAGGAAGGACGTAATGACAATAAAAAAGACCAAAAAAACACATACAGCAACAGCAGCTAATTAGTTTCCAAGGTCCAGAACTCAGACCTGTAAAAAGTCAGATACATATTCCTGCTTAGTGAGGATTGCATATAGCTATATAGGTCACAGTATGCAATATATTCCATATTACATTACTCATGACCATATGGATGTAATGACTACATAGAAAGAGGGGGCGTCCATTATGCATACTCCTCATCTTACTCATACTCAAGGTGCCTCATCCAAGCATAAAAATCACCGAAGGAACCTGATAGTTAGCAAAACGCTCACCTTTAAAGTTGTCTGGATCAGTCCACAGCGCTGGCAGGCAACGTCCCTGTATATCTCTCCCCAAGCCTCCTCTGTTACAGTGCAGTAACTCAGTAAGTGCTTTAGTTAGAGTATCTGCATAACTGTCAAGCAGTTCTCTTTTGACACATGTTTCTTTTAAATTAATGTTAGTGGTTTTGCACGTTTTATTAATTTGTTTATACACCAAAAAATGCAAGGTAAATGTAAAATATTGTATGTTATTTTTTATTCTCTTTTTGAACCACCAGATGGAGCTTTAGGCTCCTTTTCCTATGCTTTTATATTTTCTTATTTCCTGCTGAAAGAGAAAACTTTTGTTACAGAACTCAATGGGGTTGATTTACTAACCTTATAAACACACCACGAACGTGTATACACCTCTGCAGTGTGTTCCCTCCCAGCATGATCTATGGGTGGAATCTAAACACCTTTGTAATGTGTACACACCCAGCAGGTGTGTTGTGCAAAGCCCTGAAGGAATTCCAAGGTGATGTTGGGTAAATTAGCTCTATGTTGTGTTGCTTGCGTTGATGAATGCAAGGAATGTAAATGCATGAGCTAACCATTTTTGTCTAAACTGTGAAGCAGCATTATATATGCATCATGTGCATGATTTTTCCATATATGGCATTAGTGGAAATATGCTTTTAGAGACTTTTTGGTTGATAAATACGTTTTGCTGTGTGAAAATCACACACACCTGGTGTGTGTGTGTGTTTAGGTTAGTAAATCACCCCCAATAGCTCAACCTAAATTTCATACACAAGGGACATTGTCGACAGACCTTTCTTCACTTCCTAACTGCTGATCTCCCCATACAAGTCTTTGGGAATGCAAAAGCAATTAAAGAAGGTCAACTGTACCTCTATTGGATCCTGAATGATATGTGAAGCATTTCATACTGCATTTGCCCAATAAAAGCCATTTAGGCCCCAAATAAGTCAGAGCAGTAACTGGTCTGGGCAACTCATTCTTTATTGGATGACCTCATATGAAGTTTCAGTAAAAGCCAGAATGCCTAAAACAGATGCATACTTCTGTGTTATCCTGTATGCTAACACATAGTGCTCTAAGATTGTTTTGTTTATTAAATAAAAGTTTATTTTTCAAAACAAAGATTGCATTCATATAGCAAAAAAAAGTTTTAAACATGAGTTTAAAAAATCAATAACGATAAAACTGACCCAAAACCTTTATGGTTTACCTCTAAGTTTATACATAAAGCAAGTATAACAAAGAAGCGAAAGCCTAGTTCCATAAGAGAAAAGGCGGCCCATAATTAGATCATATTAAAGGAGAACTATGAGATGAGTGATTTCCACTCACCTCATAGTTCTAGCCGACCTGTGACAATGAGACTGTCACAGGTCGGCTCAGTAGATCGGGAGGTGAGCGAACACATACCAGGTTCGCTCACCTCTCGATCCTGTCACGGCTCTCTGCCGTGACAGGGGGAGGGGCTGGATTCCCCTATCCCCGTTCCGATCTGCCAGCGCTGACTGGCGGAACGGACGGGGCGGGTACAGCTGGCTCTGCCTCTAGATAGGCAGAGCCAGCTGTCACTCACGCAGCTGGGCGGATCCCGTCATCTACGTCGGGATCCATTTCGGCTGCAGCGTCTCAGTATACCGCGAGCTGTAGCTCGCGGTATACTGAGCTTAGGGTAACGGGAGGACGCTAGTTTGTGTCCTCCCGTTACCCTAAGGAGAACTATGGGGAAAAACACTGACCCCATAGTTCTCCTTTAACTCATCCCATAAAGAATAGAGAGCAATGCAAAAAATATCTTTCTGATGGAAAGGAAGCAAATGGACATGATTACTTCAATCCCATACACAAAAGAAACACATTAGGTTGAAGAATCTAGTGAGCCAATTGACTTATTCACTGATAACAGATTGCCTAAAGTCTCTTTTTAAGTATTTTATTACTCATAGCAACAGCCTTACTGTTAACCAACTGATCAACTATTGCCCATGGTATGTTATTACTGTCTAAATTAGGGGCATTGCTAAATTCAGGCACCCAGGGCATGTTCCCCAGGTCTTTTATTGAGTGCCCCAGGTGTCCTTTGCCATCATCCCAAGTATGATCCTTTCATTTTGGTCATCCATTTGTACCGCCACTAGTAACTGCATTTCACACTTATGATTCTTTAGAATAATGTTAGGTTGATAATTATAGAACCTGGTATCTTTGATTAAGTACTTAGTATCTGTATATACCTGAACCTCGCAATGCATATTTCTTTTTCACTTAATAAAACAAGACTATTGACTATATGAGACTATACATACATCATTCTTTTGGAACATCATTTCATTTATCAACCTTTTTATACCTATTTATTCTTTCTTTAAACAATTGTATACATAGATTTTCATGTTCAGTTCAGTTAAGTCAAATGAAATGAGAAATAACTTCACCCACTTTTTAGCATGGTATACTACAAACCCGTTAGCATTTTAGTCTTGGTGCCCAGGGGTGTCCCAGGTCTTCTAGGAACCTAGAAACACCCCTAGTCTAAATAATTGTGTCTCAGGAACCACCCCTTGGGATCACTGCAATACAAAAGTGATGATTTAATGTTGAATTATGTATCTAGAGTAAAACTAAAAGCATGTAAAATAATTATAGAATAATATACAGTATACTAAAGAGGAGCCTCCATCCAAAATAGATTACTCAGTATGCAATAGAGTATGGCAAGGTTCAGTCAACTACTGAGACTCTACTGCAGTCCTGGACTCCATCTGGGAAATATATCCTTGGTATGGGTATGCTATGCTTTTCAGTTGAGTTTCTACTGTCACCAACCTGAGTTTTCCATGGAAATGGTGCAGGAAAATAAATTCTGTGCCATCTATCATCTAGTGCAAAATAACATATGGGGAACTTAGTAAGTATAGAAACAATGGTATCTTAACTGAGAAGCCAAGTATCCAGTGAGAAGAGTGTTATAGAAATATTAATATTATTTAGTATTTTTAGGTGGTCAGAGTTTTAGCTGTTATAAAACTTACATTGCCCTTGCCCGATTGTTCAATTGTCATCTGTGTTTTAAAAGGCCTTACTCAAATGACATTCATAAATTCTTTATTGAATTCAGGTAACAAACCTCCTTTCTTTCAGTGTGAGATGCACGTGGACATTACCAGGACAATTTTAAATAGTGTAGTTCTGATTGCCGTAGTCCTCTTCACATTTTAGAAACAATGCTTCAAATCACTCAAAATCTTATCTCTCTAATCTTATCTTTCAGGTACTCCTTCCAGGATGAAGAAGACATGTTTATGGTGGTAGACCTGCTGTTGGGGGGAGATCTACGCTATCACTTGCAGCAGAATGTGCATTTTAGTGAAGAGGCCGTTAAACTTTATATCTGTGAACTTTCACTGGCTCTGGATTATTTACAAAAACATCACATCATTCACAGGTAAGATAATGATCTTCATAAACTTTTTTGAAGAATATCTCAGTAAAATGTATATAGTTTAGTAATACATATGTTGTATGAAGTATATCTACATTTATCTGCGTATTCTTTTTTTAACTTTAATTCTGGTAAATCTAAGGAGGTTTTGGGGATTGACAGGTTTCCCAAGCATGAGCAATGTATTCTGGTATATAGCTTATTGTTGAGCTGTTTTTGTACTTACTGGGGATGGAGTTCCTGACCAAAGGTCTCTAGGTGCACACCACAAAAGCACTAGAGGTTGGACCATGTGGTTTAAGGTGTGTTTAAGAGAGGGTGTAGCAAATTCCACTGTGCTGAAATGAAATAAATGTTTGTGCTGCTTTTGCCAATTCTGCTTCTAGTTCTTGTTACAAAATGGAAGAGAATGTGCAGATTCAGATGCGAAAAGAGGATGCTTTTCAGTCCTGTAGGCTGTGCTACAGGACTGAAAAGCATCCTCTTTTCACTGCCTCAAAGCTACATCAAGCAATCATCATCTACTGCTTTTCCAAGTAAGAAAGAGTAAATGAACCTTTCAACCCCAACCATTGGTGACCAATCCTTTTGGAGACACAAGAGGGAGAGGACATTAACATGCTACCAATTGGCCACCTGTGCCAGGAAGGAATATCTGAACTGTTGTTTTATGGTGATATATTGCTATTTATTAAATCATTCTGAAAAGCACCTTCCTTTCGTAGCTGAATCTGCACATTCTCTTCCATTTTGTAACCAGAACTAGAAGCAGAATTGGCAAAAGCAGCACAAACAGTTATTTAATTTCAGCACAGTGGAATTTGATTGTACAACTCCCAGTCCCCAATTTTACCTCTCTAGTCTGTGACCGTAGATTTTACCTCTAGTTTGCAACTTTGTTACATACAAACCTTAACATCTAAAGCAGAACATCAGGCAAACAGCTAAATACACAGATAAAATACCTATAAGGGAGCTGCTTTACCTGCCAAAGGATTTGTATTTCTTTCCGATCAGTCCTGAGGTTCACACACCTCTGCCACAAAGCACAGCACTGTTTTGATTGGCAGGAGAACTAATTTTTCTTTGCTGCAATTTAGTAACACTTACAAGTCTTGTTCTCCCACCTGCCTGGGACTGGACAGTGAAAAGAGAAGCAGCCAACTGTTGAGTTTATATCTCTGTTATTCTGTTCCAGCAATTTATTATATGATTTTACTGACTTTTATCACGTTTGAATAAAAATTGGATTTTACATACATTGTGTACGTTATACTGTGGTAAATGGCATCAGTAAAAACCCAATTTTTTAATGCATATTGTTTAATATCTGAAAACATTGGTTTCAAGCTTTTGTCCTTAACTGTGCATCAGACAAAAAGCAGCAGAGAAATTCTGAGGGATTGAAGATTTAGATGAGTCCTTGCGCTTCTGATTGTTAGGGGTATGTTGTTGACCCTATAAGATCCTTTAAGAATCATATTAGTAAAAATTGCGAATCTGCTTGATAGTAAATATCTTACTATCAGCAGTTTGTGAATGGATGGGAAGCCTCTATACCGAGTGCTTCCCATTCACTGAGTGCTGAGCCTGCAGAAAAATTGAGGACTCTTCTTATTGTTGAGAGCAATAAAACAGCAACCTATTCATAGTTCTATGCAAAGGATGGATTCTGAATGGTTGCCTTATGTGATTACACTTATGGTCTAGGACTTGAGAATAAGACCTCTTCACTGAGTAAGGATGTAAGCTGTTTTTATATAAAAAGGTGTGACCATTCTTCTTTAAAATAAATCTGATAGTCATGATAAATCATAGTGTTATTTGTGTCATTTACATTTTATATAATGGACAAAGTAGATAGTGGAAAGTGACAGGGCTCTTCAAAATTAAACTGGATTAGAGTATGATGGAATGTTCACTCACCTATGTGATTTTATTCAGTTTTCATATGTCGATTTCTTTTCATGTCATTTAAATAAAATAAGAAAATCATGAGTTTTTTTATATATATTCTACATATAGTGCATTTGCTTGTTATGGTTGCAGATTTATGACCCCAGTGTTGGCTGTGCCCCACAATGGCCATAATTTAAGTTGTGATGTAGCCCCATGCTTCCCAGGCAGTGTCTCATAGCACAGCAGCAGAAGGGTAGAAAATAAATACGAGCAAACAATCTTTTTAAAACTCAGCCTGCTCCAGTGCGCATAAAAGGATGTTTCCCCACTACGGGCTTTTGTGGGGTGTTTTCTGCGTTTTATTTTTATTTTTTGGATAGGGCCAGTGTGGAGCAGCAGTGTTGGGGTAGCACCAGCACGGAAGCTGTGTTTGAGTGCCTCAAGCATAGAAATAGTACCAGCATCATTTAGGGGGTTATTCACAAAGTAGGCAGCGAGTGAATAACCGGCCCGAAGTGAAGTGAGCCGAAAAATTTGAGTATATTATTTCAGAGACATCAGCCAGAAATAGTATACAGACTAGCTGAACGTAAGCAGTTTTACTTGGCTGCAATGTAAGTAGAAAAGACAAGGAAGGTTTTATCATTAAATAAAAATTACAGGGTATTATGTCAGACACGATATAGACAGAATTTAAGCAATTGGAGTAGACCACATTTTAAAAATGACACAATGCATGCAGGAATATTGTGCACACTGCATAGACTTTCTTTCTGATAGCACTCATTAGTTAAACCATATCCCCATTCAACTTTGGAATGCAAAAAAATATTAAAGTTTATATTTTTTGATTAAAACAGAACTAATATGCTACGAACAGCATGCAAAGCATTTCTTCTATTTCAATGCTCATTTAGCTTTGCAGGTCAAAAAAACAAATTAAAGTTTATATTTTTTTGACTAAGAGCTTGTTCACACCATAGACAGTGTGTTCCAGAGCAGTCAGCTGCTGGAACGCACTGTATCGCATCTCGGTCGGCTTCCCGTGTTAAGGGGCGGGAGGGGGCGCGGCGGTGCATTGAAGTCAATGGCCCGCTAGCAGTGTGATCACCCACACCAGAATGCATGGTACATCAGTTCCGGTCCAGTGCAATCTGAAAAAATTGTGCTTACAGGATTTTTGTAGATCGCACCGGACCGGAACGCAGGCACTGATGTGCCACGCATTCTGGTGTGGGTGATCAAACTGCGGGCGGTGGGCATGCCTGTGGTGCCATTGACTTCAATGCACTGCCACACCCCCTCCCATCCCTGAATGCAGGAAGCCGGCCGGCATGCGATACAGTGCGTTCCAGCAGCTGACCGCTCTGGAACACACTGTTTATGGTGTGAACAAGCCCTTAAATAGAATTAATATGCTACAGACAGTATACATAGTATATCTGCAATTTCTTTTCAGCATCTTTATATAAACGAGATCCCCAAATAGATTTGGAGGACCAAAACATTTTAAATTTATATTTTTCTGACAACAATAGACATAATATGCTACACACAGCATATATAATTTTCATATTTTTCATATGGTTCACACTGCAAAGGCCTAATTGTAATACATTTCTGTGAAGCCTCATTTAGTAAAACAATTTACTTGTGCAGCTTTTGAGAACAAAAACAAAAAAAAATTCTTTTTGACTGTTGACTGAAACAAAAAAATATTGTAAAGACTGAATGGACATTATTTCCACAATCACATTTTGAAAAATAAAAGACCTGCAAAACTACATGTACTTTCATTCACAAAAACGTTCATTAACTCCATAGGCAGTATTTAAGCATTTTTGGTAGACTGAAATTTGAGCAATAGGAACAACAGTCAGCTTATAATTAAAACGATAAATAAACTTTAGAGTACATTTATTTCAAAGAAAAAGAACAGCGAAATATTGTACTGACTCCATACACAGTACATTTTAAAAAAAAATACTTGGCCACAATTTAAACAGGAGAGACACCAGACAGCTTTTATTTTTTTAAAAACCATAAAAACAATAAAGTCTGTTATTTGACAAACAAATCAGCAAAATATTTTACTGACTCCATGCATAGAATGTAAGCACTTTTACTAGCCCACATTTAAATGGGAAGAGAGCAGACAGGTTTAGCACAAGAAAATACAGTTAGAATACATTATTTCAGAGTGACAATGGTGACAAATATTTTTATTTGATGGATCACTGGAATAGGTCAAAAATAGGAGACAAAAAGCACAATTTAGCCTGCAGCAAACATTTAACATTTTAAAACTGAGGAGCAGCTGCAGAAGCTTCAGATGTGGCACCTTGACAGTGTCAGAGCACCAGAATGCCCTGCAAGCAGGACAGGTCAGTAGTTTGATTGCATACTGGGCAAGCTCTGACCAGTGGTCAATGCTTGAAATCCAAAAGTCCAGGGGGTCATCTGTTGTAAAAGTTTTGGCATCCATCCTATTCACAAAAAAAACATTATTGCAAGTTCTTCAGATTTTAAATACTTTGTCTACTTCCATTTTGTGGGCTCATAAATATGAAATATAACTTCCCCAATGTGTATAATGGAAAGTCGTGGGGTTTCATAGTGAAGCGCAGCTATGTCCAAAATTTCGACATTCATTTTTACTAATAAAGGCAACTTTGCTAACCTTTGTCTTTAAGAGGCTCAAAAAATTCATCCTTGATGTATCTTTTATAGCGGGAGACCAAAAGCATGCTTACCAATAGTCACCCCTAAGTTAAATATATTTAGTGCACTTTGCTGCAGGAAAAAAAAGTTTGCCAACTGTCTGTATTTCCAACTGTAAATTACATTGCCTGGCCAAAAAAAAGTCGCCACCTGGATTTAGTTAAGCACATAGGTAAGAGCCTTCCATTTGATAATTACTAGGTTCAGCAATGTTATATCCCCAAAATATAATGTCAGCTGCCTACCTGAATATACCGAATGACAAGGTTTATCCATCAATGGTTTTTTTTTCTTCCCTGGGCATATTCTAAGTCTAAGATGACAATGCCAGGATTCACCAGGCTCAAATTGTGAAAGAGTGGTTTAGGGAGCATGAGATTTCAGACCTTAACCCCATTGAGAATCTTTGGGATGTGCTGGAGAAGACTTTACACAGTGTTCTGACTCTCCCATCATCACAAGATCTTGGTGAAAAATTAATGCAACTCTGGATGTAAATAAATGTTGTGACATTGCATAAGCTTATTGAAATGATGCCATGGTGAATGCTTGCCGTACTCAAAACTAAAGGTGGTCCAACACATTATTAGGGTGTGTGACATTTTTTGGGCCAGGCAGTGTATAACAATAATGGAATATCCTCAGATGGTTTCGGTTGGGTGACCATGGTTAACTGAGATTATTCTTAGAAGACATACCTATGAATGAACAGGGAAATACTCCACTAAGTTGATTATAGGACCAAGAGGAAGGAGACAGGGAGAAAACCATTGCAGCCGATGGGTGTGAGACCAACTGTGTGTACAAATTGAGAAGGCTATAATTTTCACCTGGATTTTATTTGGAGCCCATTTATCCCTCTTCATACTTTTTTCAATGGACTACATGAAGGATAAATCTTAACCAAAAGAGGGCCAGGCACTTGGTGTTCCTTGCCTATCCTCTTGTTTTCAACCCTGCAGTTAGCCATCTATTTCCCTACTTGTTGCTTGCGGTGTGGTCCTGCTTCCATTGTTTTCTTTTCATGTGTTCCTTCCTAAGTTTGTGAGTGCATATCTCTTATTTTTATTATTGTATTATTATCCCTGGGTAATATGCTAGGTGTTATGCTTGGTCTTTACTGATCTGTTTCTTCCAGTTTCCAGCAGGCATCTCTTCCTGCATGTACAGAGCAGCATGCCTCAAGCGGATTTTTTATTTTAACTCCACATACACTGGTTCTGTTTGTAGTGCGCTGCTTGACATTTTTTGGCTTGGTGTATTTCCCCAACCACCACCAAAACCATGAATAGTTAGAACCCATTTACAATTTTGTGCGTGGCATAAAAGTGACAATAAAGTCACAATTATTTTCCTCCCCGCCATGCTGCTTTAAGGACTTACCTTAAATGATACCTCTTGAGCCAATCAGTTTCTTCCTTCCTCTTGTATTCAGGAGTCCCTCCAGCGCTGGTGCCAGTCTTTGATCCAGCGCAGTCCCTAGGGTCCCAAGGTGTCTGTCCGACATGCATGCTCATGGCTGCGTGCATTCAGCTCCACTGAGTTTCTCCTCTTCTCCTCACCCCATCAACACAAACAGCACAAACAGCGCTCTTGGATGGATCTTACAGAATCGTATAGGGGTAACTGACTAGCATGCAGCCCTGTGAGACAGGAGGAGTGCCTGTAAATGTAAAAATCAAGAAAACACACAAAAGGACGGCAATTTTGGAGCTAACTAGCTGGGCAGAACATTGCAATAAAGGATTTTGCACTTACATGTGAGTCCAGGGACCGGATGGGTAGCAGTCTGTAAGGAGGATCAGGATGCCCAGGGTATATGCCCAACTCAAGCTGGACTGCCGTCCGAAGATGCTCATCCACGGGGGAGAGGTGTGGATGATGAACAAGGGGAGAGATGGCAGACAGGGGAGACTTCGTCCGTGTCCCCGTAGTGTGGGATCCCGGCGGTGTGAAGGGGACTGGGCGGCGTGGCGTCTATCTGAGCTGCTGTGACTGCAGCTGTGGATGGCGGTACCGGTACTCAGTCTATGTTGGCCCGAGATGGAGCGAGAAAAGCACAAGCCGTGATAACGGCAGTGGAGGGGGACCGGCAGGGCGGTCAGTAGTCAAGTCAGTGATGGTCGTGGGGTGAAGGATAACGGGAGCAACACGCTTCGAGGCGGTACCTCTTTTTCAAGCTCGGTAAGAACTGTGTTGCGGTGGCGGAAATCTGCCGGTTTAAATGTGACAGCTTGGTGGAGCCTAAAGGCAGTACGCGGCAACCTGCGATTAGAAGCTAAGGACGGGGCTGTTCAGCCGGGGCATGTATTTGGGAGTTCTGTATGCGTTCAAATCAAGCTGAACAGATTAAACAGTTTGGGAGAACATGGGAGAGCAGTTTAAGAAACAAAAATAATGCCTTCATTACTCTAAAAACAAAGAACGGACATCAAAACCATAAATGGTTCATTTCAAACGACATTAAAAGTTGTATTAAAAAGATCATTTAAAAAAAGTATGCTTCATTGAACGTGACAGCTCGGGTGATCGGGCCGTTGGTCCGGAGGATTAATGGTGATTGAACAATGTACTAAATCTATATGGGTTAGTGATGGCTACATACAAGAAGGGCTGATGTTTATTATTTGTAATTAAAAAATTAAAAAAATTAAAAATGGAGAAGAGCATGTATTTGGGAGCACACTATACATGAAGGGGCAAATTAAAAGGAGCTGAGTTTGGTGACTGTGGTACTATAAAAAGGAGAACCAAACATTTAGGAGTTCTTTCTAAAAACCGTTACAATTTTGTTGGTAAAGAGGGTATTGATTAAAACTTGGAAATGGAATTAAAAATGAGCGCTCAGTAAAGCTTGTCGGTGCTTGAAAATGTATTTCCCACCCCAATGGATTGATATATGTGGACTGGTCACCTAGGAGCCTATGGGCTTCAGCTAGGTAATCTTGGCGATTTTGGACCACAATCCCGCCTCCTTTATCTGCCTGTTTGATGATCAGGTCATGGTTGGAAGTGAGTTCTTTTAGAGCTCTGGATTCGGTAGGACTGAGGTTGTGGTGATGTTGAGTGTTTTTGCACATTGAAAGAAGATCTGAGTAGGTAACATGGTAGAAGGTATCTATGAACGAACCTTTGGACTATAACGTGTAAAAAGTGGATTTTGGTTTGAAGGAAGTGTGGATAATATCAGCCTCTACCAGCGTATCCAATGTGAAATCATAAGAGGAATGAGGGTCGGCTAGATCGCAAAGAATCTCCCATGTGTCTTGGTCTGTGTCATCCCTGTGTATGGTACTAATGGATGTGTTGGGAAGTGCTGGGATAGTGGGCATAATTTGTAAATTTTGTTTTCTGTTACCATAATGTCTTTTGAGTGTTAATCCTGCTAGGCCGCTCCAGATCTTCAGACGGGAGCGAGCGGTGGAGACACAGGTTATTATCCAGCGCAGACTCCTCGGGTCCCACGGTGTCTGTCCGACATGCACGCTCATGGCTGCGTGCATTCAGCTCCACTGAGTTTCTCCTCTTCTCCTCACCCCATCATCCTCCTAGGCCGCTCCAGATCTTCAGACGGGAGCGAGTGGTGGAGACACAGGTTATTATATATTGCTAGCAGTAGATATATGCAAAAATATGACTGTTTAATTATACTTTAAGGGAGTCCATCAATTTTGAATGGATTGCCAATGCACAAAAACAGACAAAAAAGTACATGCAGCATTTTTTCCAATGCATGTTACAGCTGCATTGCCTTAGTGTATGGAGTGCCATTCATTTTGAACATACAAATGCAGGTTACATTAGCACACCACTACACAGAAGTGTGATGTGACCCTGAAGGTCTTTAGTGCATTTCTCTTAATCTAGGATTGATTGGCAAGCTGATACTTTGCAGCTGTTTTAAGAATCGATATCTCTCTTTTCCTTACCTTTTTCTCACCACCTACATTTTTATTCTCTTCAATCCTATCTCGATGTTTTCAGATGGGTGCTGAAACTACCGTTGTACTCTGAACTGATTCAATATGGGAGTGTGTGCCTAACAAAATCACTTTTCCCAGCTGAAAACTTGGCCCACCATACAGTGCATATAAAGAGGCAAAAATGTATGCATGCACAAGTTTGTTAATTAACACATAAAACAAAATCCCAGTTCAAGAGACTGTATTCTCCCAAATATGGCAGCAAAAATATTTCACTTCATTTAAATGGATCTACCATCACATATATTTTTTTCATGTTATGTAAATTCAGCTATGTAATGTGCAAATATAATATTTTAGCTGTATGTATACATGAGGTCTCACAAAGATAATCAAACCTACTACTAACATGCTAAAAAAGATACATCGTTACAGTGAGTCAGAGTGATTGCTAGGGGATGGGAGTTTGAACAAATGCTTTCTCCTGCATTCAACAGAAAGGGTAAATTAGCACAACTCCATCAATGTTCATATGGATGGAGGCAAAAACAAAAATTCTTAGTATATTTCTTATCAGGTTGAATGTAAAAGTGTCACCCTTCTTAGGGTAAGGTGGCTACATAACATTTCTACAGTACCTCATTATGGCCATTAGGTGGACCTGAGGAGCATAGGAAATAAATGCTTCTTTCCTATGCTCCTCAGCTCTATCTAGTGGCCATAATGCGGTATTTACCTGATATTACATTCAACTTGGAAAAAAAAATATGCTAATAACATTTCCTTTTGCCTCCATTGACACAGAACTAAAGGCTCTGCATTTTTTTTTCTAAATACACCCCTTAGTCTTGATACAGTCACCTAACTAGAGCTGAAGGGCTGCTTTATAATAATAAAAAGATTTGGCCTTTTTGATAAAAGTTTGCTTTTGCTGTTTTTGTTATTGATAAGTGTTAGAATACACATTACTGTGTTTATAGCAACAACTTCTGCAGTATACAATTTTGGTCACTAGATGGGAGTGTTTATTAGTTCCGTTATATATCTATGGTATACTCTGTTGTATTGAATAGAAAATAAAGCTGTGGCTTTTTTCCTGTTTTCAAGCCATGTGCAGCATGCATATCAGACTGTGTGCTTGTGTTTCTCTGTGAGACTGTGCAAGAAGTTCCAACAATAAGTCCAATTGGTTGGTCCAATTGACAGACTACAGGAAGCGTAGTACTTTATCTGAGTGAAAGCCATCTCTTTATTGGTAATGAAAGAGTGTAAAGCACTAGCTAGCAATCAGAAAAAGGATTGCAGACCTGTTTTTAAACCACAGAAGATTTTCCTGATTAAAGTTTTTGCCTGATTCCCTATTGTTTCCACTATTGCAGCAGGGATAAGCCTCACCTAGAGACCTACTGGGTTTTCATAAGATGTGAAGCAGGGTGAATACAAAAGAGAATTGTTGATTGCTAGAGAGTACATCCATGCTTCTGTGAATTCCCAATTCTACTGTTTGTTTGTTTTTTGTATTTGGAAAATTGACGGATTTAACCTTCAGGTTTCTTTTTACCATCTTGGTGGAAGTTTGGTGATTTTTGTTCTACTTTTTCTTTCACTTGTGCTGAAATAAACCATTTACCAGCAGCAGCACAAGGTTATTCTGGCTGTCTTGAACTGCTCGGAGAGCTGAAAAAACAATCACAGGCAGAAAGATAAGGGCTAAACACAGGGAAACGACTTTCAGTTGCCTCAAGATTGTTTCAGATATAATTTACGCACTGAACATTGCCTGACCAGCTCCATACAGCAAATCAAGCTCTATCCCAGAAACACAAAGACAGAGTATAATAGTTAGGTGATCACTGACTGAGTTATCTAGACCAAAACTCAAAGTTGGATATTGAAGTAGAACTTTACAAGAAACACAGAAGGGGGGAATTTATCAAAACTGGAGCAGACAGAATCTGGAGCAGTTGCCCATAGTAATCAATCAGCTTCTCTTTTCAATTAAGATTTGAAAATGAAAGAGAGAAGCTGATTGGTTGCCATGCACAACTGATCCAGAGTTTGTCTGCTCTAGTTTTGATAAATCTCCCTCAGAGTCTTTTAAAATTCTTTAGATGTGTATGTAAATGTTTTAGTCTGATATAAATAATCCGTCAGTGCAAGTTTCTGATTTCTTAAAGAAGAACTCTTTGCAGAATAGAAATGAACCTTTGCAGTGAGGCTGCCCCTGCACTGCAAGGGTTAACTGCTCGTTTTTCCTCTAGGGGACCAAATAAAGAAGATATACTCACCTGAGCCTCAAACCTGTGGCAGACACCACTCACCTCTCCCCCCTTCCCCTCTATTCCTACTCTTTCTTCCTCTATTCCTCCTGGAATGTCCCTTGGTATCCTCACTAGACGTGAGGGGGGAATACACCATATTCTATTTGAATAACGGGACCTTATACTGTCGGAGTGGAGGAGGAGAGATCCTATGTTGACCAGTCAAGAAGCCAAATGGGACAGGGGATCAGGTGAGTATATCTTTTTTATTTTAACACTTGTAGTGTGAGGGTAGTCCCACTGCAAGAGCTAATTTTTTTTCTGTCCGGAGTTGTTTTTTAACAATGTTTAGATTTATAAATTTTTCTCACATAGATATATGGGGGCAGCCATTCTTTTTTAATTCCCTCATACAGTAGTCTGTGCTTGCTACTTGGTAGCACAGAGGGTTGATTGCGCTTCGGACTCCTGTTCTGTACATCTCATACCCCCTTCCCTCTGCAAGTTCTCACTAAATCACAAACTATATGCACTTTACATTCACTCCTCCCCCAATCATACATGCCCCACAGTCCTCAGTCTCCCAAAATGACATCCCCCCATGTACCCTTCCCCTATTGCTCCACTATTACCTCACAGAACCCCCTATTCTACAAATAAGCCCCATCAGTTGCCATCATCCATAACCTATATTATCTCCCAAACCTTTCGACCATCTGGTCTTCTTTTCCACATCCCTCCACTATCAGCTCCCACTCCCTTCCCAAACATCAGCTTTGTGCTCTTTTAGCAGCTCCTCCTACACCACCAGCTCATGCTTCATACCCCTAAAGAGGCTGTATTCACTGTGCAAGATTAAAACTCGATTTTTGAGAAATCGTATTTGAGGAAAGGAGGTTAATTTACTAAAGATAAAGAGACCGTTCACTTTGCAAAGGCATTTGCACTTTGCAGGGGACGTTTCCCTTTGGCTTAGTGAATAAGGTGAAATTTCCCTTTGCCAAGAATATTCAAACATATGCAAGGAAACTAAAAAAACTGTATTTTTGCTTTCACATGATTGGATGATGGAAGTCAGCAGAGCTTCACCTCATTCAGTAAGCTGAGGGGAAACTATCTGTGTATTGTGCAAATTCTTTTGCAAAGTAAACAGCCTATTTGCCTTAAATCAACCACAAGAGGTCCACAAATGGAACCTTGTGGGCAAGTTTTAGTTAATTTTAGTTGATTTTACTAGGATCACAGTGCTAAATGCTAAATGTTGTCCCTTAATCAATTTTGACAAAATCATTTTGACCATTCTTTTTTTTTATTCAATCAGAGCCTGACAAGGCCATTGGTCCAATAACAGATGGTGCCAAGGCTATGCATGTTTCTGTACAATGCCAATGGGAGTTTTGTCCACATAAACCTACAGTAGTCAGGTTTGCTAGAAAAGTATAGCTGGCCTCCAGTATGACAAGTAGAATCCACTAATACAGTAAATGAATGTAGGTCACTCTATGCCTCTCTAGAAACCGCCATTTAGAGCTTCCTAAGTTCCACGTTATTGACCTAAAGATTTGTGAGCTAGTTCCAGTATTCACAGTAGGATGAACTAATACTATTACTGCAGGAAGCTTAGCAGTGAAATAAATAACCTTGACACCACTTGAATGGGGACTCTCATTTTCAGCAGAAAGATGTATAGACATTGTCGGGTTATTCAGAGGATGAACACTGTTCAGGATTGAGTACAGTCTGCAGATTGCCTCTGTGAAAGAATAAGGTGATTATGAAAAATGGTTCTTTAAAAAAAAAAGATAAAAATACTCCAGCTGAGTAACCAGAAAATCCCGTAGATTGTATCGTAGCTTCTTTATTTAAGTATCTGTGCTGGTATGAGGTCTCCTGTGGAGCAAGTCCTCACAATCCATCATTACTCATCTCACAGAACAATATTCCACAAAAAGGAAATGTAGCAAAATATCACCTACAAAAGAAGCTGGTTAATATTCACCTGCCCTGTCGCACTTTTGATGGGCAATGGCTTATTTCCATCTCACACTCTTCCAGGTGTATTGCATACCTGTTCCCTTGCTGTACACTGTGGTTGCTTCTGCCAGCCCCTACACCACTACAGGACACAGCAGTGATGTAGGGGTTAGTGGAAGGAACCACAGAGATCTGATTGGAATGCAGGCATCTGACACATCCAGAAGTGTCAAATGTGAACTTTATTTAGGGGGCTGTAGCTCTTGATAAGAAGGAAAACCAAAGTAGTGGGCAGCAGGAGAGGAGAGTATAAAGCCTTATTTGCAGGTAGTGTTTTGCTACTTTTTTTAACCCAGCGACAGTTACTTAAAATTACCATTTTATGAGATGAATATATCCTGACACCATATAATGTTAGGCTCTGACAGCATGTGCTGTACTGCATGAAAGTCTCTGAAGCACCTTGGGTTTGTCAGTCTGTTTAGGGCTTTTTCACTTTGTAAGGCACATAGCCATGACAGGCACTGTCATACATAATGACATACGTTGCACTACAGCATCCTTTTCAGTTGGGGTAACACATGGGACAAAGCCTAAAAATGGGGACTGTCAGACTTTTTCTCAATGCGTTGCAGTCATTATGATAGTGGTGAAAAGCCATGGAGAAAAGACGTGGATTGCATAGTACATGGAAGTGAGGATAGTGCAAACAAGCCCTTAGAGCTGTTGATTCCTGTTGACAAGGCAAGGATAGATATTGGAACTATAGCATGAGGATTACACCTTGACTACCCAGGAGAAGCATGTTTTACACATGAAATGATTATTGATTATGGGGGAACTGTCTATTTGTATTATGGATGAATCTTGGATAAAGGCTGGGGATATTGTTGCTGTATACTCCTTTACTTAAGACAACAACTTTACAACAGAAAAGATTCAATCTGTATGTATTTTAAATACATGATGGGAGGCAACCAGCAGATTCCAGAAGACTCTTACAATGTGAGTTTAAATGAACTATAGCAGAAATTTCCCAGAACACTTACCAGCCAGCCTGTAAAAAAATAAAAAATGAATAAAACAAATTACACTGTGTAACTATTAGGGTTACATAGTTACATAGTATTTGGGGTTGAATAAAGACATACGTCCATCAAGTCCAACCCATATAGGTCCACGCATCATCTCATTCTTAGGGATACTGGTATCCCTGGATATTACGGTCCCTCAAGAAATTGTCCAAAAGTTTCTTGAACAAATCTACACTCTTGACTGAAATCACTGCCGATATGTGGAAGCTGCACTGCCTCGTTAAGGCCCCTCTGTGTAGTCTGGTCCTGACTCTAATCTATGAGACCCTTCATCATGGAGCATATATAGCAAAGGAGGAATTGGGTGCAACAAAGGGGCCTTGACGTCGCAGTGTGGCTTCCACATATTTTGCAAAAGTTTTGCACATAAAACCCAAATAGTTAGACAGTGTAATTTGTCAATCAAGCAAGAGGTACAAGGTTTTACATTTTCTGTTCATGCCCCCCTACTTCATACCCTTTGGGAAAAATAAAGGCACTGACCGACAAACGTACAGGGATTTCTTTGGGCAATAATCCTTTAAATTACCTACTCCACCTCAACCCACTCTTCAGGAAGAATGGCATTTCTCTTCTCATTCACCTGCTAAATGCACCAAGAGCCTGCATACCAAGTATATTTAGGAGCCTGTCCCAATCTACATAGGTCAGTGGGTCTCCATAGTCCATGAGGTAAAATTAATAAAAGGCCTGACTAATTGGCATGACTTACAATTCAAGTCAGAGTACAGTATTAGACTCCATTGCCATTTTCAGATGAGTGTAACCTCCCCCACAGCTCGCTCCCATGACCAACCATCCCACTATTCCCATTTCCTGCCTGGTTTTCTTTCCTTTTTTTATTTCCCTCACTTTTTTTCTTTCCTCTGTCTCTGCATCACCTATCATTACTTTACTGAACTCCATTCTTGTTTCCCAATTAAACCTGTTTACATAAATAAAGGAAAATAAAATAAAGATCTATATTGACCCAAGTTTACACTGTACTGCATTACTCATGCACCAAAATAATGTACATGAGACTCTGAAATTAGGAATACACGTTTATTGTGAGAAAGTTATATCTACAAGAGAAAACTCAACATCAGTAAATCCTATTAGATGCAGTCACTGTTTGTGTATTCCGTGGGTGCAGTGGCTGTCCAGATGCAATAGCTAGCAATGGACATTCCTCTATTCATGCTGTTTAGCATACTGTATATGGGGGAGTCAATTACTCTCTCTCATTCAGCCCATGAGAATTAAGCAATCTATGGCCAGCTTTAGTTATAAGGTATATAGGCACAATCCCTCCGCATTACTACACAGATAAAAAGAAGGCAGAGGTAAAATTGTCATTCAGAGGAGAAAATCCATTTAATGCTCATTTGTTAAATCTCATTAGCTGCCTTGTCTGCACTACTGGGAGCAACATGTTACGATATTATACTTAAATTACTTTCAGAAATTTGTACTAAAAATAAACCTTAATCTCTTTTTGCATATTAAAAATTAATTTGTTTAATGCCTGATTATTTAATAGAACATTTTGACCCAATTTGATAAAAGGAAATCCAAGATTATATCTTTTTTTAACTTTTATTGATCTAAGGAAGTCTTTCAAAGAGCAACAGAACAGTTGATCTCTTGAAGGCTTTACTAATACTTTCACACATAGCCAGAGCACTTAAAGTACAATTTACAAGTTAAAATAATATCTTTTAGCTGATATCAAGGAAAAAATCTAGCTAGATTCTGTGTTTATATATAGAATATAGAATAAATTCCTTTGATGCCATTAACAAGAACTACAAGTAAATAAAGAAAAATAAATCGGGCCAGATATTTATGTAACTAATTGATGCATTTATATTTAAAACTTAAAGGCTTAATTTTCTCTTGCTCGGCCCGTGGCTGGACAAGAGGAAATCAGGTGGTTCCACACTAACAATTTGGATGGGAGTATCTCCGCTGTCCATTATTGTACTCCGTGGCATCTACGCAATGTGTCAGCATGGCCAAATGTAATCCCCACTGGGGACGCACATAACAGAAGCGCAATTGGGTAACAGCTGTTGCCCCATAAGAGGAAGTGTCTAAACAGGGACCTTCATGGCAGGAACATTAGGTATTATTTTGATGAAAGCTGGAGATTTCAAAAGATTTAAACAACTTTGAGATTGCAGTAAATTTTACAAGGGTTTTGGTTTTACGTTTTAATGCTTTTAGTGGTTGGTTTTAGATTCACTTTCAACGAACATTGAATATATTTAATGTTAACAGCTTCCATTTCTCATGAATCATTATTTTACTTCATGAGTCGTTATTTTATCCCCACCTGGAAAGACTGTTTTTTTTCTGCTCTCCCCAGAAGACACCACATAGGAATGTCAATCAAAAGGTAATGATATTGGGGTTGATTTACTAAAGGCAAGTAGACTGTTCACATTGCAGGGGTATTTCCCTTAGCTTAGCGAATGTGGTGAAAATTCACTTTGCAAAGGATACCCAATCATGTGCAAGGAAAATTAAAAAAGCAGTATTTTTGCTTGCACATGATTGGATGATGGAAATCAGCAAAGCTTCACCTCATTCACTTAGGGAAAATGTCCTTGCAAAGTGAACAGCCTATTTGCCTTTAGAAAATGAACCCTGTTGGTGAGAGCAAGAACCCCTATGATCATTTTTGTTAATTTACTTTTAAATACAAAAGACACCAATAAAATCACAGCATGCAGTCAATTTAGCAAATACATAAACCTTTGGATGACATGAAAAAACAAGACACTGATAAATAATGTAATGAAGGAAATTATTATACTCAATATGTTAGCTTTTGTGAAATGATGAATTTGTATTTCGGCTATTCACTTCAGGCTGGTATGGCTGATTTCAGTCGTATATCGGCTGAAATCAGCCGTACATCGGCTTGCTTCGTGTGGATTCGGATCAGCCGAACATACTCAGCATGTTCGGCTGACCCGAAGTGCAGAAGGAGTTCGACTCAGCCGATCCAACATCTGGATCGGCTGAGCCGAACCTACGGCAGGCTTCTCACTGCTGTTCGGGCTATTCTTAAAGATCCCGAACAGCAGTGAG
>NW_017307367.1:406272-413198 GCF_000935625.1 Nanorana parkeri
TGTTACAGATATACAGTGTGTGTGTGTATATATATATATATATATATTCCCCTATAGTCCAAGAGGTTTTTGAGAGGTTTGGCAGATGTCCCTCATTACAATTGGCTGATTACCATGAGATCAGGTATTGTTGTATGCTTTTGGTGGAAATCATGTTATTCAGACACCTTTTTGAGATCTGATCTCAGAAAAGTGTCAATGGGTGGCCAGGTTAATTTTTCTTGCCAAATATTACTATTTTTGCACTTGAGATAAACTTGTTCCAGGATATCCTACTACCATGTCTCTACCTGCATAAACATGCATGCTGGGAAGATCCAAAGTGTGCATGTTTTTGTTATATGTTTTCCAATAAAGATTTTTTTTGTCAATCAAATTATTCACATACATCCAACTGTCTGATGTTCCTGCTAGCTTTAGTCTTTAATTTAACCTGTGTATATCTTGAAGAACGATTGCCTGCCTTGTCCTGGCATTACACCTCAGAGATTCAAAATTCCATAAAATTAAAAAGCTGAAATAAATCTGTGATCTATATCTAGGTTTCCCACTTAATATTAGGGCAGTCTGTGTTTTAGATCTTGTTATTTTCTGCACGCATTCAGCAAACAGGGAGTGTGTTGCTTTGAATGAATTCACCACTGGAGTTATTCTGGGTTGGAAAGCCTATGATCATTTACTTAATTGCTTTATGTAGACTCTCAGCTTGATAAAACTGCACTCCTACATCAGTCGTGTGTGCTAGCTAAAGTGTCCATTGTTACAATTTAGATGTATTAGACATTACTATTTTCTAACTGTGGGAAGTCAAGTAATCAGTTGCCCACACATATTAAGAAAACATTATTTTACGTGTTAAGTGATATTAATGTCAAACACAATACGGTTCCCTCCTACAGATCTCCAGTGTTCTCATTTACTTCAGGTCTAAATAGGTTGTATAAGAATGTAACATATCTTCATTATTATTTATGTCATTTTTAAAAATGGAAAAAATGAGATATCAAAACAGCGGTTTTATTTTGACTCTAAGCTCGGTATGTAGTAAAAAAATAAGACAAAATGGAAGCTGAGTATTTGAAAATGATGGTAGGAGTCAGCTATGTGTGAAATGGACAGGTGTAGATAAATTGGGATTCCGTGCACACATACATGTGTTGATTGCTTTCTGAGAAAGCATGTTTCTTACATTTTTCTACTCATAATTAAGGTGTGCACAGTCTACCGCCTAATGCTGTGTGAGATGGAATATGAGACCTTCCAAGAGCAACATTGGCATATACTGTATATTGCAGTTCTCAAGCAGCTGTTTATGTTGCTTCCTATACAAAATTATATCTAAAGCCAACTTGCTGTTAGTTTTTTTTCAACATTTATGTCCAACTGGGAGGGTTTACCTTCACTTCCTATCCTATTAGACCCAACAGGAAATTGGAGGAAAACTATCTGAAGTGAATGGAAATACCCGTTTAGACTACTGTCCCAGCAACAAGTGCAAATATTTTTAAGATTTTCCCTCTGTTTATGTTTTTGCAACAACTCAACATTTTGGATTTTGCCGCACTTTTATTCCCAATGTCAGTGGTTTTGGACATATACCAAAAATGAATCTCCCTAGGTGGGACACAGACTGCAGTAAAAACCTGACAAAGATTTTAACCCCTCACCACACTATCAAAAACAAACAAAAAAAAGTTTGGCTTTACATATAGTTCAGCAATAAGATCTGCCAGATTTCTCCAAAAACATGTTCCCTTTAATAACGTACAGTATTTATGGTTAAAGCCACCGCATATAATGCTAGTTTATATAAACTGTTCAGATAGCCATCAAACACTTAATACCTATGTTCTCTTCTCTTATAGGGATATTAAACCAGATAACATCTTGTTGGATGAACATGGTAAGTAGAATTCATTTTCTGTAGTACATTTATTATGTCTACAATATAACCCATGCATGTTCCTTAAGGCTTTCCTAAGCACTTTAGCTCTACAGACTATTACCAGTCACTCAGCAGGCCCATTCACAGATGCTGAAGAATATTATCTTATAATGTCTGTTTGACTACCCCCTAATATCTATGGCCACCTACACATAAAGTTACATCACCATGTACATCAGCCACTGCTCGATGGAGCTTTCAGTCTAATGTGCCTAAAGCAGTCACATGTGCACACACCAAGTCTATGGACAATTTAATAAGAAGTCCATAATCTTAGCAGTTTGTTTTGCTCTGTGAAGTTTAGCTTCATACCCACATTCCTCGGACATTGGGCTGCCAATGCCTGGTAGGTATCAGGTGATACAATATTAACTTTAATTCTTAGTGACCATTGACCACTTAGCACAATTTTCTTCTACTGTATTATAATAATATAATTTCAGAACAGGTCCCTCTTCTGCTCTCTGCATTGCTTTATACAGCCATACTAGTGAGTGACCTTCTCCTGGTTGCCTAAAATGAAATACAATATTTGTGTGGCTGGCTGGAAAACAGCTAGAGTACTTTGTGCATCATTTTGAATATAGAGAGCAGAGAAATACAGCCTCTTTATTAGACCTATGAGTCTATTATGTTTTGGATGTATCATCTGGAAAATAAAAATGAAGTTCCATGAAAACTTTAACCACTTCATGACTGAGGCCTTTTTTTCATTTTTTGCACCCATGTTATATTCCACATTTTAGGCCTGAAAATTACTTAAAACCCCCACACATTGTATATTTTCTGAATGCCAAGACCCTATACAATATAATGGTGGTAGTTGCAAATTTTTATGTTGTGCAATATTAGCGCAACTCCTTATTCAACCCCAAAAGTTAGTGATAAATTTAATTAAATGCCCCAAAACACAACAAAATACCAATTTTTTAAATGAAATATAAAAGATGAGGTTACAACGAGTAAAACGATACTCAACATGCCCAGGTTACAAATTGCGTGCATCCGTGAAACGGCGAAAAACTGCAGTACCCCAAAAAGTCCACAAAGCACGGCGGCGGTGTCCGGCGGGGGGCGGCCCCTTCTTCAGGACACAGAAGCGATCTGGCGACAGGTAAGTCGCCAGAATCGCTTCTGTTGTAAAGCCGACAGTCGGCTCTACAAGTTTAAACAGACTCCCGGCGGCAAAAGTCACCGGGAGTCTGTTTAAACAGCCCCGATGCTGGCGACGTACACTGTACGTCGTCAGTCACGAAGGGGTTAACCTGGAGCAGCAAATGAAGCCTTGCTTTTGAAACATCCTACATGTATGCAGTCATTCTAAGCTGACAAAGTGACCATTTTTAGCTGAATTTTGCCCTAAGTACTCTACTAAAACAAATAACAATGACCTTCAAACTGTAAAATATAAAGGCCAATGCTCCATCCTTTTTTTCTTTATCTTTTATCAGTCCTTGACTCTGTTAAACACACTTAACTACTCCAGAACTTCTCCTCTGCAGGCTAAATGGTATTAAATGATTTCAACCTCTTTTTTAGGACAAAGCAACAGGTGTGCTTTAATAGAGCCCCCCTAAGCATCATATACTTTAATTTTATTTGCTCCCCTGCCACTAAATGCAGTGTGGGGAGCCAAAGGATAAAATCTTTTCTTCTGAGTATTTGATGGGCAAGCCTTAACCTATGTTACAGCACTGGGTAATTTAGCTCTGTCACACAGGGAGTCCATAGATAGCCCTATATAAGCTATGACCCCCAACTACTTTTATTTATGCAGGGCTTTTTATTGTTTCTGGTTGTGCAGTGATGGGGGAAGAAAGGGTAGGTAAATACGATATATGCTGCTGGGGTGGGGGGAATTAGAGTGAACATATTGCTTGTCCTGCTTGGGAAAAATGCAGATCCACTTTAAAACAATTACTCAGAGAATTCTAAGTCCTCTACAATTTGGTCCCACCCCTCTATATGTTTCCACACTTATTAAGAAAAACAACCTTAGCTCTACAAGTTACCTTCTACAATCTATTTGCTCACACTCTTTGATACAGGGTTTTCCATAAATAACAACCCTTTTCTAAAATTCCCTTCCACATTTGTCACTCTACAACCCCCTGAGACCTTCATGAGCACCTATAAGTCTCACCTCTTTAGACAATGTAATCAGGGCTAAGTTATTTCCTTCAAACACTGATCCAGCATTGCTTTCTCCTCCACCATCTGACAAAACACACACTGTCGACTCATTAATTTGCTTTACTTCTACCCCTTAACTCTTGACTGTTAGCTCACATGGCTAGGGCTCTTTCATCTACTGATTGTTACTGCGACATTTTGCTAAACGAAAGTATGTGTATATTAATAATAGGGATGTTCAGATACCATTGCCGACACTTGGCATTTTCACGAGAACTACCAGGGTTGTAGCTGTGACCTGGATCTAGCGCTTCACCACTGTCCTGAAATCATTAGTCTGTATTGGTTTAGAAAAACTGTCACAATTTATGCATCTACTATGGCTTTCAGGCACCAACTAGCTATTGCATGCAAATTAAACAGTCAGCCCTCACTTGTGCATTAATCTAAAGCTTGCTTTCACCTTTATGAAAAGCTTCAGTTTACATTGGGACAGCATGTAGAGATGCTTATTGTCACTTCAGAACTCTTTAACAATGATTCTGACTGGTTGCTGTGGGTGAAAATACATTTTCCTTTTAGCACACTTTTCATAGATAAGTCCCATAGTATTTGCCAATGATTTTATCTGGCCTTGAGTTTCCCTTTAAATAAGCTCATCAGTGTAGACTTCTGCCTCTATGTGGTTATTAGTGGAAATCCGTTGACTAGTTTTGTTGGGATAGGAGTATGCCAACAAAGGCCATGGTCACTGGTGCAAATTAGGGCTGTCAGATCACAGCATCAAATGGACCTGGGTTATTGACATAGCCAGAGTCTCCCCACTGAGATTTCAAGATCCAGCCTGGGACCTGCTTTACTCAGCTTCAGTACTGCTTCTCTTCTCACCTATGTACAGAAGAACCAAGTAGCACAACCTCATCAATTATACATATGTGCACAGGCTCTCTGCCTTACCTTGACATTTACTTCAAGTGCATGTTCAGTCAGAAGCAAAGCTGCCACAATAGGATGTGACTGGGAGAATTTCTCAAGGTCACATTCTGTCACAATCACATATCACTTACCATCCCGAAATAAACACCAGTCTTTTCTTCTGAATAAATGTCACAGGATTGGAGAGTAGAACGAACATAAGTTTAGTGACTAATTAAAAGTAATCTCATAGCAGTGTCTAATATATATACATACAAAGTATATCAGTGCATACACACACTGCTTATAGCCAAGTTAAATTTTATGTTCAGTTACCAAAATTAACAGAACATTTTCAGGGTACAAATGTGACATATTTTAGCATATTTTGGTAAATACTATTTATTTACTGCATCTAACAGGAAAAGAATAAAATATTTGGTGTGTAAAAGTCTGGGCACACAATTAGTTAGTGCTTAAACTTTATCTTGAGAGAAATGTAGGGGCTGCTATTGCTTGTCTCTGTGTGAAAATGCTTGATGCCGTCTGGCTTTCAGTACGTTTAAGTCACAGGGGTTGGATTACTAAAGACAAATAGAATGTTCAATTTGCAGGGAAATATTCCCTTAGCTTAGTGAACGGGGTGAAGCTCTGCTGACTTCCATCATCTAATTATCTGGAAAGCCAAAGTACTTTACACATTATTGGGTATTCTTTGCAAAGTGAATTTGTACAACATTCACTAAGCTAAGTGAAAATTCCCTTTCAACTTCTTTACAGTCCTGCAATAGAAATATTTTTACCATTTTTCTTTGCTTCTAATTCATAAATGTTGATACAGAGGAAGGCCAAAAAAAATCTTCTAATGCTGCAAAAGTTTTTGTTTTGTTAGATCATAGCACTGGTCACAAAATCCCTCTGACTTATCTTAGTTTTGCATGAAATACTTCAGATAGCAGCCTTTTTTGATCAGACCACAAGTAAAGGGTTCCTTCTGATTTCTGTAACTTTCATTTCCCAAATGCTCTCCAGCCTCCTCCCACCACTAATTTGTAATCTGCAGATAAATGTATACTCAGCTTTAGGGATTGAGTGAATTCTGCAAAACTACTGAACCCCCAAAATCAGAGACTCTCATATATTCTCATATATTCTTATATTGAGTTGTTTGGGCAACATTTGCTTGAATCAAAATCTACTCTTGAGGCTAGGTTCACACCTAGGTGATTTATTGCACAGATTTAGCCACGCGATATGGAACAAAACAGAGATTTGCATTCAAGTCTATGGAAGCTGTTCACACCTTTGCGATTTGTCGCGCAGTAGAAATCACCTGTCACACAAAAAGGTACAGGAGCGATTTTCGAGTGGTTGTCCTGCAATTTGGCTCCCATAGACATCTCTATGCATTGAAAAGCGCACAACAGCCGTGCGGTTTTCAAAGCAAAATCGTGTGAACAGAAAGGCGCGACAACCGCACGAAAACAACACAGTTGCTTAGGTGTGAACCTAGCCTTATTTTACTTATTAACTTTATTTACAGACTGCATTTTTGTTTTATTTTTTGGGGGGCTGTATGAACTATGTAGGGATTATTTACAGGGTTAAGCAAAACAAACGACAAACGCACTCAACAATTTGTTACCAGTTATATTTGTCCTAGATAGTTCCCTTCTCCTGCCTTCTCACCCTTTAGTGAATAGCCCTGTTAATTTATTGTTCTTTGCATTTGTGTGTTTGGGGTATTTTTTGATTTGTTATTTGTGCACTGACGCTTTACATCATTTATTTTAAAGGAGAACTATGAGGTGAGTGCTTTTCACTCACCTCATAGTTCTAGCCGACCTGTGACAATGAGACTGTCACAGGTCGGCTCAGTAGATCGGCAAGTGAGCAAACACATACCGGCGTTCGCTCACTTCTCGATCCTGTC
>NW_017307367.1:413419-428878 GCF_000935625.1 Nanorana parkeri
AGAGATACCCCAAAATACTGGCCCTAGAATTATTGCTCTCACTCCGGCGTGCGCGGCGATACCCAACATGTGTAGCGCGTTCGTCGTTTTCATACGTAGGCGCACCCGACGCGTGTTTACGAGGCGACGCACATGCTCACGGGGCCGGGGGACTGTAAACATTTTTTTTATTATTATTAG
This sequence comes from Nanorana parkeri, assembly GCF_000935625.1. Classification (NCBI taxonomy): domain Eukaryota; kingdom Metazoa; phylum Chordata; class Amphibia; order Anura; family Dicroglossidae; genus Nanorana; species Nanorana parkeri. The sequence goes on from NW_017307367.1 coordinate 413,600, forward strand.
ATTTATTTTATCTTAATTTAAAAACCTTTTTTTTTTTTTTACTTTTCTTTGACTGCTATTACATAGGGGGGCTTACAAGCCTGGCTCTGCCTTCAGATAGGCAGAGCCAGCTGTCACTCACGCAGCTGGGCGGCTCCAGACATAATTGTCGGGATCCGCTTCAGCTGCGGCGTCTCAGTATACCGCGAGCTGTAGGGTGACGGGAGGACGCTAGTTTGTGTCCTCCCGTTACCCTAAGGAGAACTATGGGGAAAAGCCCTAACCCCATAGTTCTCCTTTAAGTTCTTCACTGTCTATTTCTTTCTGTGAAAACAAACTTAATAAGGCTAATGAAGGGACGTTTATTGTCACAATAACAGGTCAGGGGTAGTTGAAAGGAGTTTCAGCCCTAAGGAGCTTTTTATAGCTCATTACGTTAACTTCAAAGCATTTTATCAAAAAAAAAGACATAATTCTGTAGAAATCTCACAATTTCCATTGACATTTTAAGGAAATTAAACCTTTCAATTTAACTCATCAACCGTTCAACCAATCTAGGCTTAAGCTGGTCATATACTTATCATTGACTAGCTACAGTCACTGCTCGGCTGAAAATTATGGAGTCAAACTATACATCGTATTTTGTTGAACACAGGGGTGCTGATGAGGCCACACAGATCCTGCTGACTTGGCTAAAAGTCTAGCAGCTTATATCTGGCTGTGGTGCTGTGGCTGGGAGGCCACGTGGGTGTGTTACAAATGTGTTCAATGTACTAATTAGTGGCTTGGACACTATTGCACACAGGTCCATGATTTCTGCCCAAGTTTGTGCAAAATCCCATTCTACTAACGCAATACAGTAACAGGAAATCCTGAATGCAAATTAGGTCAACTGAGGAAAAACACAACGTAGATAAACATTCATGTAGGGGTAAAAAGTATTACATATATTACTGGATCCCACAACGTTGCATTGTAAGAATTCTAAGCACTGACAAACATGTATTAACAATTGCAGCAAATCTGAACATAGAGCCCGGTATATAAGAATCAAATATTGCCAGCGGAAGCTAAGGCCTTGTTCACACCAAATGCAGACCAGATCCGGTCAGGTTTCTGCACACGCACGATGCGTTTTTGATGCGTTTTTGATGCATTTTTCCAGGAAGCTAACAAGGTTATGTGGTCATTTCCTTTTACCTCTGACCTTTCATTAGCTTTTCCGATTATTTCCTGCTTCCTCTGACCTTGTTTCACATGTAAAATTGTTGCAACATGGATCCATGAGATGCAGGCATGCTCCTGGTGATTATTATAATTCTACGCCATTGTGTTGCTAAGGGGATGCATATGACATGTAATATCACAGACAGCCACACAAGCTGCATGAAAAGCAGCTGCAGGTTTCAGTGAGCAAACAGGCAGTGTGATAAGGAGGAGTGGTGGGGGGAAGGGGGGTGGATGGAATACTGCATTTGAGGAACTACTAGTATACAATGCCATTCACATTGAAGTACTCACCACAGCTCTCCTTATCTGTCAAGGACATATCCTTATATCCTGGGAAAACTCTCCCTGCTATCAAACTCCACTGGTCAGCCTTCTTTCTATTGTTCTTATATTGAAAGTGTCTGCTGTCATATAGCTCAGGGCACTGTTGAACCATACTTATGAATCTCTCTGGGTCACAAAACTGGTCCACCATTTTTCCTTTGCTCTCCAGCTCACAAAGTCACCTTTTCCAAAGACAGGAAGTGACAAAGCAAGATTAGGTCATGACAGATGACCACAGAGGGTTTTTTTTTAATGGTTATTTTTTTCCCATTGAATTGCATTGGGTTGCATTGCGTTGCGTTTTTGATGCGTTTTGATGCGTTCCAGAGCAGATCCAGAGCAGGTAAAATAGGGCTTGCCGCAGTTTTTACACCTGCTCTGGATCTGGTCTGGATCCGCACGCTGCGATGTGGACTGGAGGTCAAAATACCATAGGAATACATTGGACGCAGTTTTTATCTGGTCTGCACCTGCTCTGGTCTGGATCTGCTCCGCGCTTGGTGTGAACAAGCCCAAAAACGCATCTAAAACGCAAACATGCATCACATTTTTTTATTTTTAACCAAAACCGGCCCTAAACGCATCCAAAATGCATCAAAAACGCGTCAAAAACGCGGCACAACCCACTGCACTGCGTGTGCAGAAACCTGACCGGATCTGGTCTGCATTTGGTGTGAACAAGGCCTAAACGATATTCTATCAGCAGCTGAATTTACTTTTATTGTGTAGGTAATAAATATGAGAGTTTAATTCAGCTGCTGATAGAATATCGTTTAGCTTCCGCTACTCTCTTTTCCCAGTGTGAAGATGTTAATAAACTTTATTCAGCATTATACTTCTGTAGTGGATATCAGCTTTGTGGGAACTAGAAGAGGGTGGTTAAATGCTAATGGGGCAACAGAAGATCAAAACTTCTAGACAGATTAGTGATGACCCGGGGTTATTCTGGCGGCTCCTCCGGGGGTGAGCGCTACATTGGTTTAGCTAACGTCAGTCCATTTTCAACAAAATATTATCACTGAATGTGTGTAAATATACAAAATTATACAAACATTCTAAGATAACAAACTATCATGACCATTAAATAAACATTATAATGCGACTGAAGTTAAAACTTTTTTTTTTTAGTTTTGGTTAAGTGGAAAGGGATTATAACTCGTGTCAGGTTTTCATTGCTGTCTCAACCTCAGTATTTGTCCTGGTGATCGTTATCCCTGAAAGTGAAAGAAAATCCCAAATTTTACATTGTTACTAGGACAGGAATAGATGGGAAATCGTTGAATGTATTTGGTAATATGCTTTACATTAAGTTTTTGGTTAAAAGATGATTCCAGACACCTGTATTCCCCCAATACAACTGGTGGTGAAATATATGCTTCCACCTCATACTGCTATTATATTATACTTGTGAAATTCACTGTAATTCCTAGCAATGGAATCTACTGGCGCAGTGCTTTCACCCTGAACTCTGTTCCTATACACAATGATAATGCTATTATGTACAGTTCTTTGCCATCCATTGTGTCAGGAATTTTATTATGACTGACTGCACATTTCTGTAATCTGTAATTCAGAGCCAGTGATCCTGATGGCCCGCGCCACATATGTTTCTCAACATTAAGTATCTGAAAGAAATACTAATGGCTCATTAATGTACCAGAGGGCAATCTCTATGACCTGAGGCATTAATTCCGAAGGTTTTCCGGCTCTGTAGTGGGAGATGCAGATTTTAATATTTCGTATTTCCAAAGTCAGCCTCCACGCTGACCCTATATCTGGCTGTTCAGTCGTGTGTAGAATCTCCTTGATTTACTGTGTTCCCTAATGAGGTGTGAAGCGCAGCAGAATGTATAAAGGTTTACCTAGAGAGAGAGACACAAACCCCATTACGATCCAATCTCCGGGGAAGAACAAAGAGGCAAAAAGTCAGAGTGTCATCACCATGCTTAAATGTCATTAATGTCGTTTTAGTTAACCAGTTATCCATTTTAAGGGACACACCTCCAGATTTTTCTTTGGCTGTGTTACAATAGGCAGACGCAAAACATATGGACATTGTTACACTCAGCAGCATGCTGCTTTATAGTTCAGTTAAAGGAGAAATATGGGATGAGTGAAATAAACTCTCCCCCATAATTAGAGGCGACTTGTGACACTGCAGCTGTCACACGTCAGCTCTATAGATTAAGAACTGAGTGATCACAATCCACTGATTGCTCAGTTCCTGATCTTTTCCCTGCAGTGAGCGGTGATTGTAGGTCATCGCACCCCGCAGGAATTCCTCCCTTCCCCCCTCTGTTCTCTGCTGGGCCATAGTTCTCTTTTAATGTAGCTTATTTAAAGTGTATGCAAGGCATTACCTATAATGGAGCGGCATCTCTTTGGGAAGGGGTGGTAGGCAAAGCAGCATGGTCACAATGTTCGCAGTGTGCCCCCCATTTTGGCCAGAGTGCCCCAGGTTGCTAAGAGCCAGGCGGGGAGATGTGTAAGGGGCATACACATCTACCCGCTCAGCTCTTAGAAACCTGGGACACTCTGGCCGGTGTCCCCCAGCTCCTGACAACCAGTGACATCAGTGAGCTGGGTAGGATGAATGAGGCAGAGGGGGGCCACCAAACCCCGTTAGCATGCACCATTGACCACCCCACCCCTGCAACTTCCATCGCTAGCTTTCCCCCCCCCACCACCACCACGGCAAAATGGCTAGGGATACCCCTGAGTTTATGTTTAGCTGTTTTTTTTTCTTTGAATTGAGTAGAAAACTTTTCCAAGGTTTCTTTTCTGGCAATGGAAAACACCTGGAAGCGTGTGTTTCAAGCATTTTTGGACGTTTTGGCACACAAAGTTTCCCATTGAAGTCTATGGGACCAACACGCGCTATAATCTGCCAAAAAGTAGCTCATGTACTTTTTCCAGCCAGAGGCGCTTTGCTGCTTGACAAAACTCTCGGGTGTGAACACTGGACACTGAAATGAATGGGATTCTTTGCCTTGAGTGTTTGGTCACGTTTAGCTTTGAGCATTAATATGCTAGATGTGAACGGGGACTTAAAGGAAGTAGAAAAATAACAGATCTACTAGAAGGATCAACAGATAATAAAACAATGTTACCGGGAGACCCAGAATTACAAAAACCGCTGTGTTAATAGTTAGAGACAGACTGCGTCATATATGTCATGTTTTATTTTGCACATGTGGTTTCCCCCTTACTCGGTCGGTGATATCGCAGCACAGGATAACACTACCGGTGACTCCTAAGGGTGATCTACCGTAAAAGAAATAACGGGTCTCCCTGTATTTTCTCTATAAGAAACTTCTGTAATGGATCCACAGCACACCAGCACACCTTGAGTACTAGGGTTGGTTGCTATGGGTTACAGCAACTCTGAAATGTTCTAGTCTAGGAATAAATTCACACGCTTTTGCCCATCAGAACTTACCACCCTTTCTGGTGATCGATTGAAGTGAGTGGGTGCACCAGCACCGGACATTGTACACAGCACTGGCCGCTGAGGGGGGTCTATTGACTTCGGCTTTCTACACGTGTACAATGTTCCATCATAATAATACAGGATCTGCACAGTTAAGAATATTTAGTTAGTGATATTGTTTTTTGAAGAGAACTAAGTATTCTTGAAAGCTTCTACTATAAAATATATTCAGTAGGCAAATAAAAGGAAACTCCTTTATTTTCACGTTTCTGGTTTCTTAAAAGTGTGTTTCTCTCTCATTACAGGACATGTGCACATTACAGATTTTAACATTGCAACAATTGTAAAGGGATCGGAGAAAGCTTCATCCATGGCAGGGACAAAGCCTTACATGGGTAAGTGCTTCACATAATTCTATATTTAATGAGGAACGCCAGGATTTTTAAAAAATTAACCCCTGAAGTGACTGAGGATTGGGTGAGTATTTCTTCTTTATTTTTTCCCCTAGAGACAAGCAAGCAGTTAAGTGGGGTATTCCCACTGCAAGGGTTAATTTTTTAAAATCCTAAAGTTGTTATAAGTTCTCACCTGTGCATGTGCATGCATTACACATGATAAGGTGCAGTGCATTTGGCCAGCCCATTTTTTGCAAAGAATTGCGTGCACCTTTTTAAAAAAGGATTAGTACACTTTAAAAGAAATAGACTCATTTGATTTTTTCTGCTGTCACTCTTTTTTCTATGTTTCTATGTTTTTTAACCACTTCAAGACCAGGTGTTTAGACCCCCTTCCTGGCCAGGCCATTTTTCAGTATTCAGCGCTGCGGTACTTTGACTGACGTTTATTCCGTCATGCAACGCTGTACTGAAATGAATTTTATACCATTTTTTGGGGACAGATAGAGCTTTCTTTTGGTGGTATTTAAACACCACTGGGGTTTTTATTTTTTACTATAATTAGGAAAAATTACAGAAAATTTTGGGGAAAAAAAGGGTTTTTTTTACATTATGTTAGGAAACATTTATTATTACACAGTTTTTTGGTAAAATATAAAAGATCGGGTCACTTCGGGTAAATAGACACCAAACATGTCAAGCTTTAAAATTGCGTGCACCCACGAAATCGCAGAAAACTACCATACCCAAAATTGACCATAGGCGACGCTTTCAAAGCTTTTACCGCTCAACAGTTTAGTGTTATCAGTGATTGATGGCCCTAGACTTATTGCTCTCACTCCGACGTTCGCGGCGATATGTAACATGTGCGGCGTAATATGCGCAATCGTCTTTTTTGCACCCCCAACGCATGTTTGCATGCGTGTATGTATGGGTGGGGACTTAAGATGTTACAAAGCTTACCTATCCTTGGCTTTGACTCCAAGTCAGGACTCAGTGTTGTGTTGTTGTTTTTTTGGTACATTGGACTTCTGACTGGGCTTGCGCCTCATTGTTATTATGACCTACTTTGTGAATTTTCCTGTAAGGGTCTCAGTTCTTTTCTTTGTGTGAGTCCTCACCTGACTTTCTGTTAACTATTGGTATGTTCTACTTTGTGAACTTAAAATAACACTAAACTCAGGCTTTAACTCTATTGTCTTCACGGAACACTAAGGGGGTTATTCACTTAGCTGCCGTAGGCAGCCGAGTGAATAACCGAGCCGAAGTGAAGTGAGCCAAACGCCGTTTGGCTATTCACTTCAACCTTGTACGGCTGATTTCAGCCGTACATCGTCTGTCTTTTGCTGAGCCGAAGTGCAGAAGGACTTTGACTCAGTCGATCCAACATCTGGATCGGCTGAGCCGAAGCTCCGGCACCTCACTCGCTGCCATTTGCCCCTAGTCTCATAGGGGAAAACGGCAGTAAGTGAATAGCCGAATGCCGCCGAGGTAGCAAGCAAAATAGCAAAACAGTTAAATGAATTAAAATATTTTTTTTTAAAAGTTGGAAAATTATTTTAAAAATGTAAAGAAATAGGAACATTTAAAAAATATATTTTAAAGAAAAGAAAAGAAAAAAAAAACGAAGCACGCCGACTCGACAAACTCCCGCCGCATAATGAACTATCTGACAGATGTCAACAAAATAAAAACAATTGGGCGAAGCTAGCTGTGACAGCAAGCTCCGCACATCTGTTTTCTATTGGCCGGCACCTCCCAGTTGTTATTGTTTAATGACAGATCAGCGTCCCCTGGTCATTTGGGAACGCTGATCCGTCATTACAACTAGGCGGAGCGAGCCATGAGATCACGGCTGGCTCTGCCCAGCTGTCATTTGCATGGAGATCAGTCGGCTTCGGCCAACCATTCTCCATGCTTCAGCTGAGCAGCTCGTCTGCCTTCAGCTGCTGTACGGGCTATTGTGAATATTCAACTGAACCAAAGGGCAGAGGCGGCCGAAGCGAGCCAAGGCTGGATCCTTCGGCTCTTTAGTGAATAATCCCTAAATGAATGAGGGGGTAAGTAGAGATATGGACGGAGGTAAGCCGGTAGATGTGGTATATCTGGATTTCTCAAAGGCTTTTGATACGGTACCACACAAACGCTTGCTACACAAGCTGAGGGCTATGGGAATTTCACTGACATATCACAGATCATTCAATTCCTGAAGCTCTGGCAAATATTGATCTCATTGAGGCTGCAGGAGAATTGCTGAGCATCTAACATCAAGCTCACAGAGGTCAAACACATTTAATTTAACCGAGGGACAAATATAAAAAAATCTGGATTATGACATATACAGTACATATGCAAGCCATCGTCATCTGCTTTGCATACAGAGTAGATTTCAAAGAAAATTACCTTGAAAGAAGACACTTCAAATGTATGCTTCCAGATAATGTCATGGCGAGAAGAGCAGGAAAATGAGAGAAATGTACGGTATTGCATCACGGTGCTCTAAAAATAAAACATAATCAAGAAAGAAATACGGAACATAGCTCATCCAAACCCAAAATAAAATGATATGTGAATAATTATAACAGATACAGATTCTGACTTAAAATATAGGTGACCTCATAGCCTCTATATTTTTGGAAAAAACTGAATTCTTTTGGAAATGTTCCACTTTTTTAAGACTGTAGGTTATAATGGGGTATTAGTAGAAAATTACTTTTCAGGAGACATCTTGTGGCCCATCATGATGAATGTGTCTGGAAGGAGACTGTCTGCTCCTAAAGGTCTATCCCCAATAACTATGTGATCCTTTTTCTAGAAAGTGGCCCAATGAGCATAGATGGAACAAGCAGAGCACCATGGAACTGATACGTGCTTCCCTGGGTGCTTTATAAAAATCTAACACTGCCAGTGAACAAATACTAGAATAAAGCAAGTGCAGACACTTTTTATACTGTTCTGCTCCTTTGATGGATAAATTGACAGTTAATAAGTGCTGAGATTTTCCTGTAACCATAAAATAATTAGGGATAGGGATCAAGTTGTGCAGACACAAGACTCTGCGAACCCTGGCTACTTGCAGTTCACCGTAGGAGCAAACAAATAGGCCTGTTGGGAGGAGAAGTATTACGAGAGTAAAATGTACTCCTCTCAATACTTTGAACTGATGTGGGATACTGTAGCTGTCACACATGGGCTCTATAGATCAAGAGCAGAGTGATCACAAACTGCTGATCACTTAGCTCACAGTCTTCTTCCTGCAGGGAGCAGTGACTGTCAGTCAGTGCTCTGTTCCTCCAGCGCTCATTAGAGGGCTATACAGGAGAAGGGGCGGGCACAGCTGGCTCTGTCTTTAGAGAGGCAGAGCCCGCTGTCAATCAGGTGGATCCTAACAATATTGTCGGGATCCTTCCCAGCTGCACTTCAGTGCTGTGCTGTCAGGATATAATGGGCAGTAGCCCGCTATATGCTGCGTTTGGGTCACAGGAGTACAGTGGTAAATGTACTTCTGTGACCCAAAACAGAACTAAAGGAAAAAAAAGTGTTTGCTTTAGTTCTCTTTTGAGCTTTTTAATTAGGACTGTGTATCCCCTCGCTTCAATGTTTGCTACCACATGGTCAAGCACTGGCATCCTAGCAACCAATAACTTATCCCTTGCCACAGCTGATTGTAAACAAAGGGACCAATGATTCTGGCTGAATGTAAACAAAGTGGTGGGGGATGCTGGCTAATGTCATGCACTGAGTATGGTAGAGCCGACTGTGACCCCCTCCTCCTCTGTCTGTCCCTCCAATTAGCACTGGAAGAAAGGGGGGGGGGGGGGGGGGGGGGGCCAGCAGGGAGAAGAGACTGTGAGCTAAGTGATCAGCAGTCTGCAGTGTAGCCGACTCTGAATAGCACAGAGAGAAAGTTTTACTCCCCCGCACTTCTCCTATAATGCAACACGTTAGCTTGTATGCAGTAGCGCACCACACTGGAGTGTCACAGTAGGAAGGAAGGGGTCCCGGCTATGTGGTGTGTAGCCTATAAGGACTTAGGAGGGGGCTTCCCAAAATGGCAGGCAGTATTTGGTTTCTATATGTCTCAAGAAATGTTGAGTTTATTAACTGCTATATTACATGTTCAAAATATTAGCAAATCTGTTTTAAAGCAGTTCAGAGTTTAATAAGTTGGATGCTTTTATTGTTGAAGAAATCATCATGCAATATATTGACAGATACAAATATAAGTGCCTTATGATTGCTTGTAACTTAAAGAATAAGGAAAATTTCAAACAGCATTTCCAACACTGAACAATTCATCAACCTCAGATACCGTAACCCCTCCCCCCGCTCCCCCATGTGCTGCCGCGCTGTTCTAACCAACCCCGGTGACAGGCTCACTTTAATCATGAGTAAAGATACAAAAAAGCATTCTTGTCTTCAATAGTCAAAATGCTGTAGAGAAGTCCCGAATACACACAGCGGGATTTACCGAAGCCACCGCGACCAGAGGCAGAGGCGAGGAGGAACCTGCGGCCCAGGAGGGAGGTGCAGGCTCTTCAGAGGGTGGCCGGTTGAATTGCTGCTCCAAGTTGTTGCTGCCTGAGCACAGGCTAGAAAAAAGAAATTACCCTGCTTGCCGCGGTAAAGCTTGGGACTGGCGGGCCTCATAAAATTTTGTGGCGGCAGTTTCTGGCCCAAGGGCCTTGTCGTTGACATATGTGGTGTACACAATTGAATGCATGATCTGAACATAGCTTTACCTTATTCACAAAGCTAAGTAAAGATTTATTTTTCAACGTGAACATTCTCTGCTTCTTTAGTTCTTCAACTCCATGGGGTAAATTAATTAAAAATTCAGCAGTTAGAGTGAAAGCCCCCATATTGTGTTTATAAAAGTTGGGCAGGTTATTTATTTAACCTATCCACCTGTCATATTTTTCGTGGACTAACCCATCAAATTATTATTCTAAAGAATTTATTTAATGTTCTAAAAATAGCGTCTCTTCATCTCTCTGTATTTTGGGAGACTAAAGTGAGATTTTATCATATTGGCTAGGTTCTAGTGTTTGTTGTTCTGAAAGGTCAAGGTCTGTTATGTGTGCTTTGGGATTTCTTTTCTAGGGCAGCAGTATTGATTGAAATCATAAAACCACAATCACAGCCTTAAAATTCAGATAACACACTGAGAGGAAGATGATGAATCATTTGATTTGCAAGTTAGGGATGCTGTTTGTTTCTTGGGAGAAGAATGTCCTTGATTGTTTCTGATGTTCTGAAAGATGGGAATATAGAACGAAGAAGAAAAGAATTATCTAAACTTGTTTAATGATGTTGAATCGACCTTTACTGCTGCTGTTCTGTGTCAGTGTGCAACATATGCTCATCACATTTAACACAAAATGATTAATGATTCTGACAGTCGCTCTGCCCTGATATGAAGGTTAAGTGGTACGTTTGTAGCATACTCTTTGTATTAAAAAAAAGAAACACTGTAAATGTTATTTTATTATATATGTAAATTAGATGAATGCACACAACTATCTAAAAGAGGTAATACCTAACACAGTAAGTGAACTCCAAATGCTACTCAAGTGACATTGACATTGTGCTAACATCAGAATGATCTAATGCATCATATAATCCTGACAAGCCCCTATCAACTCTTGTATAAAAGTTTTGGGTCTTCTAGCTTGGATTTTAGGACTCCATTGAACTATCTTGGTGGAGATCCAGTGAGAGCATTAGTAATCCACTGATCAAAGTAAACAACACAGTACTCATTGGCAGAACCCCTCTCAGCAACAATCAGCTACACACAGTGGTGGCCCATAGGTCTACAACCACATTGCTACAGTAATTCATTACTCCCAAGTGCAGTGAGTTCCTCACTGGCCACTCCTACAGGATGGATGTAGATTGAAGATAGGCTGTAGCTTCTTGTTGAGGTCAGATGAAAAGCAGCCCCCACCTAATGCTCTCCCAATGCCCTGAGTCCTATCTACCCCAGCTGTTTCTGGGCTCTCTCCTGGCCATCCCTTTTCTGTTGGGTCCAGTTGGCAGGGTCCCAGTCCCAGCCACTTGACGGCCAATTAGAGTTCTTCTGGCCTGTTGCCATCAGTGGGCTTTCTCCCAGGCTTGACCAGAGAAACGTTTTCAAGAAAAATACAGCAAGTTCAGCTGCTTTGGTTCATTTTCTACAGATATACCAGCCAATCGTCTTCCTTTATTAAGATTTGCATAAATCAGCATTTAGGTGGAATTGCAGACATCATTTGACTTGGCATCAACCTATTGCACTTCCTTATGTAGCAGTACTAAGACTGGGAGGGGGAAAGATAGAAATGGGAACCAGTAAGCGGTGCTGTATACAAATGTTTTCACAAGGAACAAGCTGAAAGGGGGAGATGAATGACCTCATCAATCTTCTGCTGCTCTTTAATTGCCCAATAAAAAGGCTGGGAGTGTAGAGGACACCGCTGTATTCCTAATTGTGTGTGCTGCCATCCACTTGGCTATGCTGTGTGAGGGAGCTGTCAAAATCTCAGGACTGGAGGACAGAAATATAAATCCAGTGGCAGGTAAAACTGCTCCCCTATATATTTTTATCTGTGCATTGCTGTTTGACTGGTGTTCAGCCTTAAACATCATCCACTGTACAATGTGCTATATCTCTAACGTATTTAGTTTAGGTTTTGATACATATCAGTATCAACACAAAGTATTTGTTTAATTAAAAATATAATTTGTCAGCATTCCCTAACATTATTGAATACATCCTATGATCCCATTATATGCAGATATACAGTACACAAAACCTAATCTTGGCAAAATGTCATTATTTTAATTATTTTTTTTATGTTTTATTTTACATGTTATATTACTCTGTAGCCCTAAAAAAAAGGGGAATGCCCCAAATGGATTCTACAAGAATTAAAGCCTTTTGACTGTTTAGTGGTGTTCCTCACCCAATGTATACACATTCAACTTAAAGCAAGTTAACAGTGGTCATTGCTAAACCTTTACATTAATAGCCTCAACTTGGAAAACTTAGATTTCAGCGAGTTAGAAATGATCTGTCAAATGAGCAGCACAGACAAACTTTTCTTCTTTAAATCACCCCACAGTATATTTCCCAGCTGGTATAAAAATATTTGTAGGATGTGTTTTTGAGCATTCATTTCTTAGCAAACTTCTAGCTTAATTATAGCAAAACATTTTGCTGATGTCTGAAGACATGTACATTAAGTGGAAGTTATTCTTCTTACCACTATGCCTGCTGTCACATCACATGATGCTTATCAGCCAGAGCTGAATAGCAGCCAGGATGATTGCATGTCATGATGGGGAATGTAGACTATAATGTTGCACATCTACTGGGCTGCGCGAAAAGAAAAAAACTCTATCAGTGCATTTTTTTGAAATACATTTAACTATGTCACCATCCTCACTCTGTACAGAGTGAAGGGAGAAATGTGAAGGATCTTTTATCTGTTTTCGCCCAGGCCATTTACCATTTGTGTACATATGTGATCATTATGGAGCTCTATTCAAACACACAGTTTTTGATAACATTTTCTACATCTCCAGCGTGTCTTTGTCTTAATAAACCGTACCTAAGCCCTGCATTTGCAACATATTCAATAAGAACTCAAGGCAATATAAAGTCCTTCGCTGGGCATATGAAGTTTATTTAGGGCCTGTGTTGATGACCTTTTGTTCATTGTAAACGGGTTTTGCATTGGAGTTAAATCTTAAAAATACATTCCAGTACATTAACTATTAGCAATCCTGGACCTTATTTGTGCATCAACCAGCTGTAGATTCTCAAACATCTCTGAACGGGTGCTGACACTATCCTTCCTTCCGGAAGGTGTTACTTTGGTTCCCCATGGTCCCTGTGTGTGTTGTAAAGTAGCCACCCCTCCAAGCTCCCTCCTATGATGGACTACAATCTCACATTTAGTTTACGAATTTGATTTGAAATTATAGTCTATCACGGGAGTGATTTGGAGTGGTGGCTACTTTACAACACAAACAGGGACCATGGGTAATAAAAGTAGACACCCCCCAGAAGGAAGGACAGTATGAATTCAGAGATGATTTGAGGATCTACAGCCGAGTTATACACAAATAAGATACATTTGTGTTAATAGTTAAGGTGCTTGAATGCATTTTTAAGGTTTAGTTTAAGTTTAGCGTCACTTTAAAGTAGATCACATGAAAGCCAGAAGGAGATCAACTGCAGGTCAAATACACTTGTTAAGGAATTCTGAATGAACTCAAAAGCACCTCAAACTAATGTCATAAGATACACCAGAATAAAGCATAGCTCCTCCACGGCTTTAGCAGAGGAAAGGCAACTGGGTGCTCTATGATACTCTCTCTATTACTAAGGCCAGGATTGGGTGAAACCTGCCAGAGGGGGCAGACCTCGGGCAGTACGAATTTTCAATGAACTGATTTAGTGTGGGCGGATTCCTTCTTTACTAATGTCATAGGATAATCCAGTTCTGAACTGCACTGTAAATAGGGTCATGACCTGTGTAACAGGATGGAGTCATGCAGTATCACAAGTGAATGAAGAAAAGTCACCAGCAATCAAGTGAAGATGAAAGATAGTTCTGGGTTTATTTCTATTGGGCCGCATGAGTAAAAAATAGCCAATGTTTTGGGGTCTCTCAGGATTCCTTCCTCAAGGTGACAACATTTTCACTTAGCCTAATAAATTAGCTAAGTGAACATTCACTTTCCAAAGAATACCCAATCAAATGCATGGAAAGTTAAAAAAACTTAATTTTTGTTGGCAGATGAATGGATGATTAAAGTCAGCACACCATATAATTTACTAACCAAAGTAAATTTTCACTTTGTAAAGTGAATTTTCTTTTATCCTAGTGAATGAGGTGAAGCTGTGGTGACTATAATCATGCAATCATGTGCAAGCAAATATTCTGTAATGTTTAGTTATCCTTGCACGATTGCACATGATTTGGTACTTAAAGTGAACACAGCTTCACACTAAACTAATCTAAAGGACTCCAACTACTACTTTAGTAAATCAACCCCAGTGTGTCAAAATTACTGTTTTCTGTTGATAATAGAAAAAGTGCAATCATTGCTTAGTAGCGGAAAGCTGCCCCTGCCACATTTAGGTATAAGCTTACTGTACCTAATGGAAATCTGATCCTAGTCCTATGTATAATTACCCTCAAACATTTTTAAAAACAAAAGATCAGTTCACCACATTCTGGCATTTTCAGCATTGAGTACATGACAATAGGATGAATTGCCCGCCAAGTTTTCAGGAGCACTGACACCTGTGTTTGTAGGTCCATCCAGCCATTGCATCTATTACAAAAGGCTCACATTGCAGTGGCCAGAAAGAAAATCCATGATAGCTGATAGAGCCGGGAGGCCCTGCAGGTCGAGATTTCAGGACTAAGCGCCCCAGAGATAGAAAGGCCAGTGGTGAGTCACTCCACCAGCTTCCAGTAATAGCATGAAACATCCCTTGATAGGGACTGGCACTTTTAGTTATCATTGGCATATCACTTAGGATTTAGAATCAGGATCAAAATAGGAATGCTTGCCCGTATAGCAATCATGATTGACTGCAGCAAGGAACAGATACAAAATAAAACATTTTTCATGAAGGAAATGGCCATAAAAAGTGCTTGAAATTTTTTTTCTTTACTTGAGCTGACCTTCCTTTAAAAGCTGTAACAGCTAAAAATAGTAAAATCTCTCAGCAATTAGTCATTAGCTTTAGAAAATGTACAGCAAAAAGTATGATATTCTTACTCTCCAGTGTGTCATCCATTATTTCAAAACATACACTAAAGAAAATTAATCATAAGATCCTACAAAATTATTTTCTAAATAACAGATGCTTACAGTGCCTTGCAAAAGTATTGAACCCCCCCCCCCCCCCCCCCCCCC
>NW_017307367.1:429162-435983 GCF_000935625.1 Nanorana parkeri
TGTACCTACCTGGCGTACACCCTATCTTACTGGAATCCATGCCTGTCTACACTTGCCCCCCCCCCCCCCCCCCCCTGCCCTTGGTGTTTTTCCTGTTTTCCTGCATTATTACATGGAATTAAAATTGATTTTTGGCAGGTTTGTACCATGTGATGTGCACAACATGCTTACCACTTTGTAGATGCACAATACATCTTTATTGTGACAAGATAATTAAGACAAAAAAAGCTAAATCTTTATTGTGTATAAGTATTCACCTCCTTAGCTATGAAAAACCATAAATATGATGTGGGCCAACCAATTGCCCCTTCAGAAGATCCAGAATTAATTGATAAAGGTCAACCTGTGTGCGATTAAAGCATTACATGATCTGTCCCATGATGGCACTATATATACAATGTTCTCAAGGACCCCTGAGTCTGCAACACCACTAAGCAAGGTTAAAGTGATGTTAAAGACAAAACGCTGCTTTAAGGACTTACCTTAAATTATACCTCTTGATCCGATCATCTTTTCCTTTCCAGTAGTTGCCCACCAGCGCTGGTGCCGGTCTATGATCCGGTGCTGACTGCTGTGTCTTCCTATCCCACTGGGTTTGTCCGTGTACGCTGCTGGGCTGCCTGCATTGACTTACCCTGTGTCTCTCCTCTTCTCACGGCTGAAGATCTCTACTGCGCATGCGCCCGCCCCATCATCGTTCACGGCTGCTCGAGAATTTTTCAGATCTTCAGACAGGAGCTAGCGGCGGAGACACAGGCAGGTAATTACCTTTTTGGTAAATAAATGACAAATAGCACCTCGCACCAAACCCCGTGTAGCTGCAAGCCCTATAAGAAGTGTTACCCTCTAAATGTATCAAATTATAATCATGAATGTGCTGCGCTTTAACTAGAACAATAAATAAACAAATAAATAAACATACCGTATATACTCAAGTATAAGCCGAGTTTTTCAGCCCATTTTTTGTGCTGAAAAATGCCCCCCTCGGCTTATACTCGAGTCAGCGTCTCGAGCACTGAGGAAAGTGAGTACGCTGGTCAGGTTTCTTCAGTCTTAGTGGGCCGCTCGCCTTATAACCAGATCTAGGCAGTTCTAAAATCACTTTATAGGATCTCCAATCAATCTTATTCAAAGGCCGTCTCTCCACAATCGTTACCCAGAAAATGAGGTCAGCATGTCATCACGACCATATATAAGGAAAGTTGACATAAAACTATAAGTAAGATGTATGCCCGCCAACTCTCTCTCCTTTTTACCATATTCTGTGGGTGCAAAAACGGGTCAAACAGGAGCTGTGCTGCCGACCATGCAATCATCTCTGGCTTGCACTTTGATTGCATGTATTGTTTAGCACGTATTTATTATAAATATTTGTTTATTTATTGTTATTTGAAGCGCAGCACATTCATTATTATAATTTGAATGACCTTTTTGGTGACTTTGTATTTTTTAAAATGTTTTTCCATATATCTACTGCTTACTAGCAGAAGATATATGCCAAAAAAAGGAGGGTTTAATTCTACTTTAATTTCAAGTTGTAGTGCAAAAGCACTACAGGTAGTGAATACTTTTGCAAAACACAGTATATGTATAATGTACTGTATATGATGGAAATGATCATAAAAATATGACCACTGGATAACAGCATTAAAATATGTTATATTCAATCTGTTCTACTGGAAATGTTCGATAAATTGCTTAGGTTATTTAATACTCTCATTTTAATACTTCTATGCGAGAGCTTATACACACATCCTAACATTCCTAGAAAGGAAAAAGACACATCTTTTTGCACCAACCTTTTAGCCAAAAGCTCGGGTCACACTTTCACTTTACATAGATATAATAAGAGAACCATTAATAGGCTCTGTGCAAAACACTTTCACGTTTTTTCCAAACATCTGTAATGGTTCTCACCAGCAAAAAGGCATAATACCAAAAAAAACACAAATCACATTAATATCTTGTTGCTGAACAAGTACACCCCTTCATGGAAACAGTTTTCCCTGATGGCAGTGGCCACTTTCAGTAGGATAATACACCCTGCCACACTGCAAAAATGGTTCAAGAATGGTTTCAGTTGCACAACAAGTTTGAGGTATTGACTTGGCATCCAAATTCTCCAGATCTCAATCCATCCCTCTGTGGGATGTGCTGGAAAAACAAGTCTGATCCATGGAGGCCTCACCTCACAACTTACAGAATTTAAATGATCTGCTACTGACCACTTGGTGCCAGATACCATAGCATACCTTCAGAGGTCTAGAGGGGTCCATGCCTTGACGGATCAGGCCTGTTTTGGCAGCAGAAGGGGGTACTACACAATATTAGGCAGGTGGTCATAATGTTATGGCTGATCAGGGTACACTGGTAATAGTTTTGAAAAAGTTTAATTTCAATAGTAATTGTCAGGGATACCGGCACAGGTGACCCCCACACCTGCGCAGGTACCCACGCAGGTAGACCAAACAGGTGACCACACAGGATAAGGCAGAATATATGATACACAGTTTATTTGTTACATATCAACAAAACTACAAACCCCTTCAACCCCCACAGGTTTAGCAGTGAAGTAACAAACCCACCGTTGGGACAAACACACACCTACAGCCAGGGGGAATAGCAACAAGGAGGGGTAACAGGCCTGCAGATATACGTCATGCCTCAGGATACAAGAAGTGTGGTCAGGTACAAGCCGGGTCGTTAACAGGAGGGCAGCGCGGTACAGGAACAGGATTCAAGGAGAGGTAACAAGCCGCGTCGGTGACAGGGTTGCGGATAGGAAGCAGGGTTCAGGTAGCAGGGTTCAGGTTCCAAGGCACAAGCCAGGGGAGTCAGTCAGGTGCAGGCGACGCAATACTGAGCCACCTTCCTTACTGCAGGGAGGGCCTAAATACCCTCCCAGGAAGCACCAGGTGATGGGATGATCAGTCACAGCTGGGGCACACCCGCAGTTGAGTACTGGAGCTGCAGGTTCCTGACAGTTCCTGGCTGCTGGAGACACCCGCAGGCGAGCACAGGAACTGTAGGACCTGCCTCCAGCGCTCCTGGGGGTGCTCTGGATGCTGACAGTAATTCAATCAATTTTCCAGGCTCAGAAAATGAAAAACTTTGGATTGATTGTTATGGGCAATGTCTATACTTGTTCTTTATAGTAGTGTGAAATAAACATTTATTCAGATGCCTTTTACATTTCTGTTTTGTCTTGTTTGACTATTTAGTAGCTTCATAATTAGGAAAATTGTGAAAGTTAGTGTACCCATTTTTAAAAGCAATTAGTGATTCAAGAGGCAACTTGGCCAGTCAAATGACTTTGCATGCGATATAATGTTGGTAGATGAGGCTGAGTTGTCTTTTTTTTTCCGCAAGTATATATATATATTTTTTTTTAAATGTTGTCGATACAAAGGCAATAACATGACTCCAAACAGAAGGAGTCTGCATACAGCTAGTTTGTGCATACAATGAGTTATCTTCTTTAGACCATGCCCACAGTATTGTGGTAAATGGAAGTTATGCTGTGGCTGAGGTTACGATGCATGTATTTCTAACTGTATTTTATTCTTTTATAAACAGAATGTTAACTATGAAATTCTGTGTTTCGTATTTAAGCACCAGAAGTGTTTCAGTCTTTCATGGAAGTGGGGCCAGGGTATTCGTATCCTGTGGACTGGTGGTCATTAGGAATTACAGCTTTTGAGCTCCTAAGGGGTTGGGTAAGACTGCACCTTATGTTATTAGATATTTATCACTAGTATTTTTTTTGGTTACTATTCCTGCCTGCCCGACACCAAGGACTGTGACATCTAGATCAGACAAAGAGAAGAGATAACTTCTACTTTCCATTCTCTATTCCAGAGAGGACAAATGTAATATTCTAAGACTTTTTTTGGAAGATCCTGCCTCACATATGAGATGGTTGTTGAGAAGCTTAAAAAATGAATTATATTACAATTACCTGGTAATGTTACTTCAGCTGCTACATGCACTCTTCTCCAGACCATTCAGAGCATAGTACGCTGTAATTTAAGCATCTGATGTGCCTATGGGGATCTACTGGGTTGTACAGAATAAAAAAATGGCCACGGGACCTAGTAAATAAACTTAGGAAATACGTAGCTTACTTACTAGAAGGGGATGCACACTGTGGTGGCAACACTATTGAGGGTCTATGCAGAACAGAAGACATCCTAGTGGAAGGCAGAACCAATAGGTACATTCTTTTAGAGGCAAGCTTAATTACATTTTTTTCATTGGTTTTACAGCCACTTTAAAGCTCAAGAGAAGTCTCATACCTTTTTTTAACTGTGAATCTTTATTAAAAGATAGAAGGCAAATCCCAGGTGCAGGTATACAAAGTAATACACTGACATAAGGTACAGAGAGGAAGAAGAGGAGAAAACTCATCAAGAAACTGACCAAAAAGTAATATCCTGAGCATATGACAATGCAGTGTCATGTGGAGGATCCTAATAACAGAGTAAAATACCCATGACTGCATTAACCTGCAGAAGAATATAAACCAGCAGGATGAATTTTCTCATTCTAATACCTTTTTTTGTATCTCCTCATAGTTCTGTAACCCTGTGTAAATATTTGTGACTGATTTTTGCTTAAAATGCTTTAGAATACCATTTGCTCTTTTAAAAAAAGGGTGCTTCTGACCTACTTTCCAGTAGTCTGCACAGGCAGAGCTGAGTAACAGTCAAACCCCTTCCTCATCATAAATGTCCTCACATAGACTTGTATTGCAAAGAAGGGGAGGAGGTACATCTGACCAGGTCTTTGTGAACTGGGAACTAGAGAACTGGGTCTAACTCTGATGCCCATTAGACTGCACAGTCATGCTTAGACACCCTGTGCAACTGCTGTACTGGAAATAACATTATGAAAATGGAGGCTGTTATACTATATCTGCCTGACTGCATACCTATTTCTATGGCATCCATTGGGCTTTCATGCTCACGCTTCTTTAACCAACCACCCATTAGTTGATGCCATGATTTGTTGTGTTCTAAAGGTTTTAAAACAGGGCTATATCCTTGAAATAAAATCTGCATCTCAATCACTACACACATGTAAATGCATGATATAGAAAAACTAAAATAAATATTTGGTCTGTAAATGTATACAAATATTCTTCCCACTGTAATCCTCTATTTATGTTTCTATTTTCCTAGAGGCCTTATGAGATTCACTCTACAACTCCAATAGATGACATCCTTAATATGTTTAAGATTGAAAGAGTGCATTATTCATCAACGTGGTGTAAAAACATGGTGGCGTTACTCAAAAAGGTGATGCAAGCTTCGTTATAGCAATTTGTTATATATTAATTTTCTACTTTAGTAGTCATATGTTAAAAGGAACCTGTCAAGGTGGTTGGATTGCATAGATCAAGCCAGGCATTCATGTCAATGGCACCACAGACACGACCCCCCCCCCCCCCCCCCCACCTGCAGCGTAATCATCCACACCATAACGCGAGGTACAGGAATACCCTGTGTTCCGGTGAAGTGCGATTGGGAAAAATAGTGCATGCAGCATTTTTTCTGCTTGCATTGCACTGGAATGGAGAGCATTCCTGCACCTCGCGTTCCGGTGCAGGTGATCACACTGCGAACGGAGGCGTGTCTGCGGTGCCACTGACATGAATGGCACCGACACACCCCATCCCAGAACGCTGCTCAGCTTGATCTATGCGAACCAGTGTGTTCCGGGCTAGAATCGCACCAGACCGCACTGGGTATGGTGTAATTGGGCCCTTAAAGGAAACGTTAAATGCTTGGTACCTTTTTAACATTTTTGTTAGGTTTTGAAAGTGTTTAATCTGATCTTTAATAACTGTTTTTTACAATTTTTATTAAATCTTTGTTCTAAAAGTAAACACGCCTGACACTGTAGTCACAGAGCACTAGGAGAGAGCACAGCATAGGCTATTTGCCTTCAAACCTTTTCTTTCTGACTGAAGCGCCATATGGTCCATTCAGTGATATGTTGATATTTCAGCCCAAAGAGCAACTGTGGCCAAACTACTGACAATCAAATATTCTCATATTCTTAACAAACAGTAAATGAGCTTTAAAACAAGCCTTCACTGTCCTCTGTAGCTGAAGTGGAGCTTCAGCTTGGAATAATTCATCCTTAAACTTTAGAGCAGAAGCTAAATACTGAGGCATCCATTAATGAATGGTAACCGCTGATTCTCAGCGGTTACCAGCCCTCTAATGTAGCAAATAACTCGTCACGTACAGTGTACTTGACGAGTCATTTGGTCCCTTTGTGGCGGGACGTACAGTGTAGTCTCCCGTCACGAAGGGGTTAAACAGCTCGGTTCCCCCTGCTCCCTACTTCCAGCAGTTACTCAGCAGCCTTCCATTCTTTATTCTAAACACAGAGCAGGAGCTCTAAGAGCAGGGTGACTGAAGCTGTTACATGACTGCAGGGAAGGGGGGCAGGATGAGCCACAGAGCCTGCAGCTACAAAAATCAGTGAGGGCCTTTTGTAAAGCTCATTTACTTCTTGTTAAAAGTATGTGTTCTGTCCCTGCTGCACATACCCTGTGGTCTGTGTATAGCTGGGCATGCAGCTAAACCCTCCTGTTCTGCAATCTGCCAGACTGAGTGAAATCTTGATGCCTTATTAACAAAACAGGGTGAGATGAAACTGGTAAAAGAACATAGAAACATGCAATCTAGGGATGTCCCGATACCGATGCTAGCATCAGAATCGGGCCCGATACAAGGCATTTTGACAAGTACTTGTACTTGTCAAAATCCCCCGATGCCTAGCGCCGAAGCTTGCGCTGTTTTTTTTTTTTC